>NC_066879.1:8642991-8942991 GCF_022985175.1 Labeo rohita | reverse complement strand
GGTCCTCACCAACATATTGCATATTCTGGAATACACACACACACACACACATATATAAAACATAAACATACATAATATACAAAAATATTATTAATAATATTATTATTTAATGCACCTTGACTTGGAATGATTGCCATTTCATAATTAAATTAATCATATATATATATATATATATATATATATATATATATATATATATATATATATTATTGTGCTTTAATGCACCTTGACTTGTAATGATTATTTGTTCATTAAGTGTTATTTGCAAATTAACTTTTAATATTATTCAATATTTTTTTAAATAAATTCAATCATTTATTTTTAATTGTTATAAATTAATCATTTAAAATTATTTAAAATTATTTATTAAATTATATTAATTTTTTCATATTTTTTTTATAATCAATTTTATTGAATACATTTTAGTTATTACATTTTAATAATTCTCTTTTAGTTTAATTTTTGATTTAAAGATGGTGATTATTATTAAATATTGGTTCGAAACATTTTTTTAAATCATATTATATTCATATTCCATCATATTTCACATATTTTGTATTACCATAATATTACATATCATGATATTATCCCTTTTTTTATTTAATTAATAATAATTGTGCATTCATTTATGCACTCAATCAATAAACTGAACGAATTAATGAATACAAAAATCTATTTTTGAGACTGTAATTGTAAAGCCTAATCCACCAGTCATGTTAGTAGAGCAAATTTTCTTTCCCATTACATTTTTGTCTTTAGCATATTTTTGGAAATAATTATGAATTGTTACAGAATAATCAAACCTGATCAGATGGAATAATAACGTAAATCACAATCACAAAGTAAACAATAAATGTGATGCATCGATTAACAAATGAAATAGAGATACAGTCGGATATTGCAATAGGATCGTTTACTAGAATCACAGAGCAACATTGAGTGATTGAATCACTGTTAGTGTAAACAGGGCTTTAGCAAGCATTTGAGAGCTCTTTCCTGTAAATTACATCAGAATCAATGTGATGACCACATCAGCAGGCCCAGCATGTGCCAATAAAAGGTCAAACATCTGCAGAAATACAGTATTCATGTCAGGTGCTTTGCTTTTCATGAGCTCATCTTGACTCAGCATCACATGACAGCAGCTTCTGCCAGCTCCTCAGAACTGATATCACACTGTGATCACTGTATCTCCAGAGTCTTTGTGTTTTGGGCTGGAAAGCCCCTCTGTTTGGAACGATTTGTAATCTTTTCACAAAGCACTGCACAATAAATAACCATAAATGGAAAACAAGCGCACGACAATGAAGGTTAATAGCAGCAGTCCAGTGAAGTAGACAATGAAGTCACTTCAGAGATCCACACAAACTTACACACCCTCACTCTTTGACTCAGTTGGCTCAGGCCACCAACTTTTCCAGAGTTGAGATCAGCAACACAAATGTAGTCTGACCTCATGGAGGAAAAAGGGGGAATTGACGCTCTTGCGCACACACACTTACACACAAACACTCAGCCTCAATCTCTGCTCCCTCTCTCTTTCCCGGAAGACGCTGTGTTATTGGAAATGGAGACAGCAAAGCAGAAGTAGGAAAGGGAGGAGTAAAAACAGATGAGGGGTTCCTTTTAAATCATGTGATTGGTGAGTCAGTGCATGAGCTCAGGGCAACACAAGACCTCCTGTGATTGGTGGACAGTGATGTGCTGATCCGATCAGGACAGGGATGGAATGAGCCTATAGGATCAAGCTATAGGATATAGCTATAATCTTATATACACTCATAATTAAGAGCTGCATACTGGCAAAAATAAGAGTTTATAAGAGTTTTATGCTAAAATTCGCACATTTTCTGAAGAACATATGAGTATGTTTGTATAGTAGCAAATATCTGCACAAATGTGCAAGATAAAATATTGGGATTTGAATGTATGTATTTATTGTCATTTAGAGAAAATAAAGAAAATTAAGTTTTATTTGCCATTCATATTTGTAATAACGCTTGATTTAAAGATGACCACTATTAATGATTTTTTATTATATGATTTTTAATTGTATTTTATAGGATTAGTTTACTTCTAGAATAAGAATGTCCTGATCATTTTCTTACCCCTATGTCATCAAAGATGTTCATGTTTTTCTTTCTTCATTAAGGTTTTCAAATTAAGGTTTTTGAGGAAAACATTCCAGGATTTTTCTCCATATAGTGGACTTTGATGGGAGCCAATGAGTTTGCAGTTTTAATGCAGCTTCAAAGGGCTCTACATGATTAAGTGTTTTATCAAGTGAAACAAACGGTCATTTCTAATGGTCTAAAAAAATAAAATAGAGATAAAAATGTATAGTTTTTACCCACAAATGCTTATCTTGCACTAGCTTGACTTCACGCATTACGTAGTCATGTTGGAAAGGTCACGTGTGACGTGGGTGGAAGTTCCAACCTAGAGTTTACAAAGCGAACGTGCAATGAAAGTCAACATGGGACGATTTTGAAGTTGGAAGAAAAAATGAGATGGAGTTTTTCGCCCTAACCTACCTTTTTGAACCTTTTTGAACCAAGTACAAAGACGAAGAACTACTGCGTATGAAGACACATGTGAGCATCGCAGAGCTAGTGCTAGACGAGTATTTGTGGTTAAAAAGTATATAATTTTTTTTTTTAGAAAATTACTAAATGTTTGTGCCTGTAGTTGCACAATTACACATAAGCATGTATGTTTACATGTGTATGATCTACATAGGCATTTTGAGATTGGAACTTGATTCCCAGTTTCTCCCTGACATCAACTTTCGGCCCGGTGCACGTCATGTTCAATGCAATGTTTATACAACAGACCCTCAGCACGTTACCCCCTCAACAGACGTCACAAACCAAACACAAACATATCCAGCGGCCTGCGCAATTACTCTACCGTGGGAGAAGGGTTGAAAACAAAGGTGGTGCAGCACCATCATTAATATTCCATCTCACTCACACAATGATAGTGAGGTCAGCGTATAACAGCTCTCTAAAGCACTGTGTCATTAGAGGCACAGCCTGGATGATATTTCAGCTGCGTACGACTACACCATCTCTCCTTCAAAATAAACAACAGGGATTCGGCTGGATGCACATGACAAACTGTTAATTTGTGGAGAAACACTCCACAATTTAATTTAAAGATGTATACAAACCAAATGTGATGGTAAGAGTTTATCAAACACTGCGGACATTGGAAATTAGGTCATCATGTGATAGAAACTGAAGATCAGTCTTGCAGGAACATCTATGTCCTGATATGGATGCATAACTTGGTTGAAATCAGATCAGATTCCCATTAGAAACCAATCAGATTTTGAATAAATACATAGGCTGTCCTCCTCGGGACTTTAGGAGTCAACTAAGGACATTACTGCCACATCAAAGCTGTCTATGAGGAGAAATAAAATAAGATATTTCGTCCTGAAATCAAGCTGTGTTGTGAAGCAAGGCTCCTGTGGAGATTATTAGTAACTCGAAAGCAGTGTTAAAGAGATTTGCATTTTTAGCAGGCTAAAAATGGTGGGTCGAGTAAGGATACATGCATTCAGGTGGACGGGGCCACTCTTAAGGCAAACTAGGTCATTGTTAAAAGAATACTAACTCTCATCACCTTAACTCAGGTCAGTACTTAAGTGAGATAAAATAGGCTTCTGAGTTACGGTCAAATCTTTGAAGCTGTTTATTTGTCACACTGTGACTAAGGTCATAAATAGGTTCATCTGGATCCTAAATTATCTTCTTGCGGATGAGACATCAGATGTTAAATCCAGGGCTGGAAAGACAATGAAGCTGGTTCAAGGGAAATGTCAAATTAGAGCAGTAGGTTACTCACTCAACACATTCAGATCCTCAGAAGCTAGCAGCTCACTAACCATTTTCCTGTTGCTAATAGCCTGATTTACATAAGTATTTGAAATATGAAGGGAGTTGGTGCACACAAATGTCTTTGTTAGATGTTCAATACCCAATATCTCAACTCCCTGCTGAGTTGGCACTACCGACTCTTCATAGCCTCTGGGAACAATGAGTAATTTGGATTTTTCTTTACTTATTAGGCCACCTCTCATGACCTTGGCTCCAGGTGAAAGTTCAGCAATGAAGCCATGGCCCAACAAGTGCATTCTGGTCCAACGTTTTTGCATCTTCATTTCCTCAGCAAACGACAAGCAAACTCCATAAGACCCACCCACGTTCCTGGAATGTGCACTGTTGGAGCGGAAACGTGGCTGAGAACAACTGCTATAGGAAGTGTTTCTGAGAAATGTCAGAGGCCATTTTAATGCATGAAGTGGAAAGGACCGACAGTAGGAGTGCCTAGCAGGAATAGCAGTAGGCGTAACATCCCACAAAGTGTAACTCCATTCCTAATCAAACGCACCTGAACCAGCTAATCAAGGTGTTCAAGATTACTTGAAAATTACGGGTAGGTGTGTTGAAGTCGGCTTTAAATTGAACTCTGCAGATGGGTAGTCCTCCAGTGCCCTTGTCTGTTATTGAGGTTTACATCATCAGCCTTCATCATGGGCACAACTATGGTCCAACAGGTGGTGATCAGAACTTGTGGAAGCACAACCATCAGGCCTATGCTTGTTTCCCTACAGCACCTTCTCACAGCTTGAGTCATGTGAACTCTTTTCAGCTCCCACGGGCTTCACACACAGAGTGGCTGACTGCAGTTTCACGCACCAACAGGAAAGGAAAAACCTTAAAAAAAACCCTAGATTATATATTTGTGTAGTTCTCTGGGCTTTGAGTTTTAAATCATTGTTCTCCCACCAACTACAGCAGATGTTTTTGCTTCTGCAGTGTTTTTTGAGGGGCACAAAGTGGGTGTGAGAGTAGAGTGCAAGCGTGAGATTTCCCACCACCTGCAAATGCAGCATGGCCTCACTCAAAACAGGAAACACAGATGAAAGCGAATGATTCAGAAATAAGCGGCGTGGACAGCACCGACCTTAAACTAGAAATGAGTATTTTCATCTGTTTTAGCTATTTTGGACTGAGTGTAGAGCTTTGGATTTTCAAAGGGAAACTTTCACAAAGAAAAACAGTTTCTGAATGTTCAATTTGACCTGCTGTTGATACTTCTACATTTGTAAGTTATATTTACCTTGAACCTCCTACTAGACAATATGCTCAAATCAGCAAGTTTGAAAGATCTTTGGTGTGACGTGAATAACGCTTTTAAAAAGTCCCTAAGCCTAATTATTTAACTTTTATAATTTCGTTTGAGGGTGAAAACTTTCCCCATGCACATGGACAAATATCCCAGAGTACATGGAGTGCAGGCCCCAGACTGACGGGACCAGAGAGGCCAGCCACTGAACAAGCACCTCTCTGACAGGATCAGAGAAGCCAGCCACTGAACAAGGTCACCGAATTCATCTCGGTTCACTCATCAAGAGCAATGGCGACTCCCTTCCTGACGCCCGTGCACGTTGCATGGCTCTGTAACACTGGCAAGTTACGGGTGTTTTCAGTGACCGCCAAATGCCCAATGCCCAAACCACTCAAGGGCAAGATTTACAAGACCGTCATACACCCGTTTGCATTGTACAGTTCTGAGTGTTGGCCAGCCACCACCAAGCACAAGCAGACCCTGTCCTGCAGAGTTTAGCTCCAACTCTAATTAAACACATGAACTAGCCAATCAAGGTGTTACTAGGCATGCTAAAAACTTCCAGGCAGGTGTGCTGAGGCAAGCTGGAGCTAAACTCTGCATAGTCTCGCATAGCCAGACCTTCAGACTGACAGTGGAAGGTCTAGGCCAGGGGTCACCAAACTTGATCCTGGAGGGTCAGTGTCCTGCAGAGTTCAGCTCCAATTTGCCTCAACACACCTGCCTGGAATTTTCTAGTAAGCCTAGCAAGACCTTGATTAGATGATTCAGGTGTGTTTAATTAGGGTTGGAACTAAACTCTGCGGGGCACCGACCCTCCAGGACCAAACTTAGTGATCTCTGGTCTAGGGAACCTTGGCATTGAATAGCCAAGGCCCACCCAAGAGGCCATATGACTGACATGTAAAGCAACCAATAATGTTTAGTTTTATGCAGTGTCATGTTTAGGGGTGTGAAAATGTCCCCAAAATAACAAACCGGTGTGTAACTCTTGGACATAATTCAGGGATTCTATGCCATGAACTTTAAATATTTCACATACTTTTGAAAATCCAGCATTTAGTTGATCCTGATAAGTGCTTATCGTCACTGTTGTAAACATGACAACTTTCTTCGTCCATGCAGGGGTTTGGTGTCACTGCATCTTTGTTTCCAGGCGGAACGTTAAAAAACGTGACACACACGTTTCCCGGAAATTCTGTTGAATTCAACCAATCCAATTATGTCTTCAAAACTCCTCAAGTGTTTCCAATTTGTGCAATATGCATCAGGCGTTCAGCCAGCGGTCCGTGGATGTGATGTCTGAGGCTAAGACTAAACTCTGCAGGACATCAGCCCTCCAGGACTGAGTTTGGAGACCCCTGCTCCACAGTATGGAGACGAACATGCTTCGTGGTCCCTCTGCCTCATGCAACTGAACAATGATGTCCAAAGGCACATGGGTGTGGCGCACATAGTCGACAAAATGCGCAAAGCCCGACTCCACCGGTATTGCCTCGTCATCAAGTGACAATGATTTTTTGGTGAAAATGGCCTACCAACGATCACCACCTGAACGACGACTGTGAGTCAGACAAATTGTCTTGATTGTCTGGCAGAGGACATGCACAGTCAGTATCATCCATGACGATGCCCTGGACCGAGCCAAGTGGCGAAAGATGTGCAAACAAGCAGACCCTGCACCAACGTGGGACACGTGGAATATTGTCCTAAAGGGTCAATGCCCTTCAGAGTTTAGCTCCAACTTTGATCAAAAACACCTGAGCAAGCTTATCAAGGTCTTTAGAATCTTTAGAAAATCAAAAGTAGGTGAGTTTGATCAGGGTTTGAGCTAAACTGTGCAGGGCAGCGGCCTTCCAAGACTGGATTTGACGAACCCTGAGCTAGGATGAAAATGAACTTGAAAAATTTCCCCATGCAGATTTTGCATTAGGTTACAGATGGTCGCATGAATTTGCTGTGCTGACCCATAAACAGCTGCTTGGTCCTTTGTGCATCACTACATTAGATACATTAGGACTTTTTGGAGTAATTATCACCTGTCAGGCTATAAAAACCCCTTAGACTTGACATTGAAGAAAGGTGGCATATTAAAGGACCAGACTATCACAAGAGACTCAATGGGCTCTTTTGACAAAGATCAGTCGCTCAACAACCAGAGCACCCTAGCATTGTGGTCTCAACTTTTGCACTGGTAAGCAGCACTCACATTTTCCATAAACAACATTCCATAAAAGACTTAAACCACAAGACTGACACATATACAGAAACTGCACCTGAATTGTAGATTGTGTGCTGGGAAGAGGCACAAATGCCAAGCATATCTGAGCATTAATATCCATTCTAAATAATGACAACAGTTTTGTTTAAAGTAGGGTAACAGAACAGGCCTGCTGAGTTAAACAGACACGGAAGTCTCTGTCTGTTACAGCAGGAATGACATTCATTCTTTTTTCCTCTCACTCACACGCACAGGTCCTCAGCTCCTCGTAGGAGTTCTTGCACAGGAACCAGTTCCTCCGGGACTGCAGCAGGAGAAACGGGTCAAGCAGGCCAGGCAGAGAAAGAAAACAGCTCAGGTTGATGAAGAACTCTCACCCGCAGGCAGAAACTACATATCCCCGCCTAGAAAGAGAATACTGGGATTCAGGGAAAGCTTTGTTCCCTATGGAGAGAAAAAAAGAGTGTGTGAAAATGTACTTCCATGAAAGTGTGAGAACAGAGGCTGGAAAAACATGTTGGTGCATGCAACTCCCAGCATGACTTTTAACAAACTGGATTTATGAAGTGTCATGCTGCATTTACCAAAAATGTGGATAAATCTAGATGGTGGCTTTGCTGAAAATGTACCTACGATTGTTTTCTAATAATGCAATTTATCTTGAAATTATAAATTTGGTCATAATTAAGTTTGATTGTTGAGGAATATGATGAAGATACATATATACCTGGAGGAACTTTAGACCGTAGTGTATTTTGAAAATTTAATGTGTAAATACATCACCCATTATTACAGTAATTATAACACATAAAAAATCTGTGGTTGATTCATCAGTGCATATTAAAAACTGGCCTACATTGAATTTGCATTACTAAGACAACAAAATTTCCCCATGTGTACTTGTGAACTCTAAAAGATTCTCTATGCAAATATCCCACATTTTTATGCAAATACTCATCCTTTGGGATAAACTTGTGTTAAGGAAGAAAATGTCCCCTTCAGCAGAGAATTTACATATGCGCTTCATGTGCGGTTCTGTGTACAAAGACACCCAAACTCTCTCTGTCTCCTTTGAGAAATGCTCTTGAAAAGAAAAACAAATATGTTCAGCGTTAGTGTTTTTAGGTAAATCACATTAAGACTGTTCTAGGCAAATCTTTGCAAAGCATCAAAACCGACCTCAGTTCTGGTCCATGAAGACATCTAATCCTTCAAACAGGTTCATGCAGACAGATCTACCATGCAGCAGTTATCTGAGCTGCACTCTGGGATAACTGAGTCTGTAATATTGCAAAGTGTTGACCCGGGCATAGCGCCCAGGGTTGCTGCCAGACTCCAGACGCTCAGCACAGGTGGAATGGGAGGAGGTGAGAGACAGCAAATCTCTAAGAACTAGAGTTGTCAACAGGGCATAACTTTGAAATCTCTGAGAAAATAATGTGAACACCCATAATTATAAATATCATTTGTGAAAAAAACTCATTTGTTATCTATTCTCTAGGTTCTTTATCAGTGTAGTATAAGTTGTGTCCAGCAATGTTTCTTGGGTAAAATGACTGACTTGCCAGACTTCCAAAGAAGAGAAATCACGGGAACCCATTTAGCAGAGCATCTGTAACCATAACAGCCTAATTGTTTGGTGTTTTAAGAACAACAGTCTTTACGATTATGACTGCGTACACAAAGCAAGGCAAAACTTTACTCAACAAAGAAGATGCGCGAAAACCTGAGGATTCACCTTGAAGAGAGAACCTCACAAACCCAGCATCCATGAAAAGACTGGAGTGGAGCACCAAGATGAACTTCAACATCTGCCCTGGGCAAATCAATCGCCTGACTTGAATATTATCAAAACCAATGTGGGCAGTATTTAAGAGAAGAGTGAGTATTCATTCTCAGACATCTACAGTTCTACAGCAACTGGCAGATACTTTTATAGTCCATATTTCCCTCAAATATTGAATGAATATACTCCAACAAGGTTGAAAACTGTATCAAAGGATTAGTTCATTCCAGAATAAAAAATCCTGATAATTTACTCACTCCCATGTCTTCCTTCAGTCAAAACATAATTAAGGTTTTTGAGTAAAACATTTCAAAATTTTTCTTCTAATAGTGGACTAAACAGGACACAACAGCTTGAAGGTCCACATGGCGGTTTCAGTGCAGGTTCAAAGGGCTCATCATGATCTCAGTTGAGAAATAAGGGTCTTACCTAGTGAAACAATCAGTTATTTTCTTTCTTTTTTTTTTTTAAATAAGTATATACTTTTTAACCACGAATGCTCATCTTGCACTAACTCTGCAATGCGCATCCACAATTTCACGCATTTTGTTATTATGTTGAAAAGGTCATGCACGGTCATGCGAGTTAGTTCTTCATCTGTGTTCTCCAGTTCAAAAAGGTACAGTAGTGAAAAACTCAAAAATCTCATTTTCTCCTCCAACTTCAAAATCGTCTGACATGTTGTTTTACCATTTTTTTCTTGTAAAGTGTTTTCAACAAAAGCATCAAAATGCATTGACCCTTATGAAAAGCTTTGCAGATATCTTCATCGAAGGGCATTTTAGTATTTGCATGATTATTTTCTCAATGTCATTATATGATACTGATGTTGTCTTACTCAGGGTACTCAGTGTTTCTAGGTATACACAGGATCAGTCTCTCTTGTTTTAATTTTCATGTTGGCACAGATAAGACATCATGTGAACCATTGGGTAATCGTTGGCTGCACTCTGAAAGGTCATTAAATGGAGTAAAAGATGACATTGTGTGAACACTGAACATTGCGTTGCTTGACTTGTGCGCAATGCAGCAGCGGGGGTAACAAAAGTAGCTTGACACTTCCCATAGAGTTCAATGCACTAGGGGCTGTTAATATGAGTCATTTCAAAGCATACACGTTCACTGCATCTCTGAGGCTGCAGCTGTAAATACAGAGTTAGTAAATATAAAGTTAACACAACCTCATTCGCCATAAAAGCCTCTTCCTCTTGTATCTCATTTTCATAATCGTCCAGGCAATCCCTTGTATCTCATTTGAATAAAAAAAGCAAATAAGATGTCTGAAAATACAGCATTTGTGCATGCATGTTTGCATACACGTGGGCTTTCAAAGGTCTCTCATACCGGAACCACAAGAGCCATCCTAGAGACCCACTCAGTAAGTGGGCGATGCTGACCGGCAGTGTAGGTGAAGAGTGTTTACAAGCAGGTTACACACAAAAACAGTAATGGAGCTCCGTAAAACAACTGTGACGTGGCAGCCTGGCTTATAACGAAAGTGCAAAGTCCTTTGATACAGTCGCAAGCATAAATTTTAAGATCAGTACATTTGTGGTTTTCTAAAATAACTCTCAACCTAAAGAGAAAGCTGCTGGTGGAAAACACCAGAGACAGATTACAGAAAACAGATTATCAACTAAACTTTGTTTTTGACTTTATTACTCATCTCACCTTCTCTTATTTGCTCATTGATCTTCTGTTGAAGGTCATTACACGTGTCAGAAAAATAGGCAAATCTGTAATAAATGCATTGAAATTTCATTGCTAAGTATCAATGCATTTGTTAATTTCTCAAAACTAATTACTCAAAAATGTTAATATTATTTTACAATATCAACTAAATCTACAAATATGAATATTATTTATGAATATTTGCTCATAGTATCATAACTATAGTTATGATCAATGCTATACATATTTCATAAATGATGCAATGCATTTTTAGTCAAATTGATGCACTACAAAGCATCAGTGCTTTAATTTGCATTACTCAGACAAGAAATTCCTCATGTGCAACAAGATTCTCTATGCAAATACGGATCTTGCATTTTTATGCTAATACAAAAACAGTCCTCTGGGATGAACTTTGGTGACTTCTAATAAGAAAAAAAACATCCTCTTCATACTGCTGCAGTATATTATTCAACATACAAGAGGTTTTGTGTTACAGCAGATAAAAGATCAATATTTTTATTTCTCCTAACAATAGCACTTTTCAAATGTGTTAAGTAATATGCAAGGGCAGGACGGCCTGTACTAAAGAACAAGCAGTCGCTTGTAAAGGCAGTACATAAGAGGACAGCCAAACGCACAGAGAACAAAAACAGTGTGGATAGGAGACGGGGAGGGGGTGAGAAAGAGCTGCATAATTTCAGCTGTGACGCAAAATTCATGCTACTCTCAACAGTGACCATATTAGGGCAGGGGCGGGGCTTCGGCAGAAACCAGGAAGTAGGGGGTCCTCTAGTGGAAATACCACATGACTTCCAGTACAGTCTCGAAATATCTTTCTTCCACTCCCCCCTCCCATCTGCTCTGTTTTTTCTCTCTAACAAAATGTGCTCTCTTCTGTGTCATTAGAGCATTTATTGATCAGTTAAAATGTGAAGCGAGCAAGAGTAACAGGAGGTGCACTTCTAATCGCTATGCTAACAAACACTGTAATCTGATTACTGGCATTTACAGCAACAACATTGTGCAAGCAAGTGCAATTGCACAAAGGTTCATAATACACCTTCTGGTAAATGAGAGTGATGCAAAAATGGAAAACACAGCAGCTCCTATTAGATTTAGTTTATACTTAGAGTGAAAAGCTGTTAATCTTTTCTAAAACAGGTTTTTCTGTGATCACTGTGGTTATTTACCAGCACTGAGGAAGGGTTAAATGTAGGTTAGTTCACTATATTTGTCTTTATAAAGTTGCATGCACTCTGTCAACAAATGCTATAGTAATTCTGCACTAAAAGTAGAGAAATTTACTGACAGGGCTCTGAGGAATAGAGAGCATATTTATTCAGAATAGTACTGTGAATTTGAGTAAACTGACCGAAATTTACTGTATACCACACTGTTGAGAATCTACCTAATGATTGGGCCCAAAACATACTTTTCACACATGCAAGCTCAATTTCATGCATTGTTTAAATTATGAATGTTTCAGAAGATTCAATCTGTGAATCATTTTCTTTAATATTATTTCATCAATCAAGTCGTGTATTTTCTATCAGCTATTTATTCATATCAAGCAATCTCAGATTGTAAATCACTTTTTTGATCTGATCGCTTAAATGAGTTTACAGAAAGGTCTGAAACTGTTTGCAATTTTGTTTGATTCATTTGTGATTCACAGTGCAGCTTGTGAAAACTATACTGCAAGTAAAAACAATATTTTAAAAACGAATATGAAAATTCGATGACTCTTTTTGCCACATTTGGCTGACACTAATGATAAATGGTTAGAAATGTCATGTTCAGAATCCAATTTTATTATGCACAAGTATACTTTATATTCTTAGTGTTGAAGCAAAAGAATTAGCAGAAAATTCTTAAAGCAACATTGCTAAGAAACTCTTACTAAGCGTGTCAAGGTTGGAATACACTACATTTGCCAAGATTTTTGAAGCAATTTACAGTCTGGAAAAGTTGATGCTATAGTTGCCGAATGTCAGCCTATGATTTTATTCAGTTAGAGAATATCAGACATGTCTGATATTATGACCTGATTTCAGAACACATATTGTTTTCATTTTTATACGTGTCCATGCAAAAGGCATGTGTTTCTTGTTTAAAACGTGTTTAAAGTCTGGTAGTGTGTGATCCTCAGTCGTTTATGTTCAGTCTGTTTCCTCTGTAAGTAGTCAATATGGTAATCTGTTCAGATTTTAAAAGTTGTGTAGTGTATTCCCGCCTTCAGAGTTTAAAGCAAGCTGAATGATAACACCTGTTTTAATGGCGCAGGCATCTGAAGGAAATTATTTTGCCCCCAAGTTGCACTATTTATATCTTTATAGTTACAGTATTGGAATGGCAAAACGTTTCTTTTACACACAGAATTAAAAACGTAATTGAATTCAGAGAGATCCACTGGAACATCATTTCAGAATGCATCACTCTCAAGGAAAGTCCTCAAACCTTATCGCCATGTATTAGGTAATCTACATGTCACGAAGACAGCACAACCGTAATCATAAAGATCATAGACTTATCCTCTCTTAAACCGCATCTAGTGCCCTCACACCCACAACAGAGACATACACAAACCTCTGGAATCGCTCCATTGACCTCAAACAAATACCAACACAGAGGTCAGAACAGCGCGACAGGGCGGCATTCACCCACTCTCAGCGTCATGGTAACCGCACAAGAACGTTCCGCTACAGAGCGCGCTTCGCCGCTCGCTTTTTCGCGGTCTCAGTTTCCCGCCCACTCGCGAGGCAATCCCCCTCAGCAGCGAAGCGTCACTGTCACAGCTACTGTACGCCCACACTACAACTGAACGCAGCGAGATTCTCCGCTACGTAACGTAGTGGGCTGAACAGTGAACGTGAACCACAGACACACTGCTCACCTCAGTCTTTACGCCAGTGATAATACAGCTGACCATAGCGACGTCAGTGTTCCATTGACACTGATCTGTTGAAGTTCACTTCGATTCAAACATTCGTCACATCACAGATTTAGATTAGGGGGCGTCAATTTTGATATAATAGATTAACAGAAATAAATATGAATGTAATATAAATTCCCAGAGGTTCGCATATGTAAAGGAATGTAGAGCTCTCCAGCCGTGACGTCAAAACCCGGAAGACTAATTCTCCCAGGAATGTTTTTGGTAATGGTAAATATGCACATACCCATAGTGAAAACATGAATTTTTTTAAAGCAACTATGTTTATATTTCACAAATGTATGTTTGTAATAAGCAACTAAGGACGTTTGGGTCTGAGTGGGTGCAGAAACGTCAAGTATAGTCAAGTTATGTTTACAACAGACCTTATTTTACTAGTTAATTGACGTTAAGTCACCTTTAGGCTTATTTAAATGGCACTTTATACAACAGTTTCAAAGAAGCTTTGCAGTAATATAGAAGAAAATAGTGATTAAAAAACATTATAAAAACCCATATAAAAATCTTGAGGGAACCCATCCCTGGTGAAAAAACCAGCATATGCTGGTAGGTATGTTTTGATGCTGGTTTATGCTGGTCCTTTGCTGGTTTATGCTGGTCCTTTGCTGGTTTATGCTGGTCCTTAGCTGGTTTATGCTGGTCCTTTGCTGGTTTATGCTGGTCCTTGACTAGCACAAACCAGCAAAACCAGCAAAGGACCAACTTAAACCAGCATCAAAACATACGTAACCAGCATCCCAGCATCAAAACATACCTACCAGCATATGCTGGTTTTTTTCACCAGGGATGGCAATCTTCCATTATGGCTGCAGAAGTCTTTATTCTTGTCTATTTAAATTTAAATAAATTATTTTATATTCCAATGAATATAGCCAATTTATTAAGGCAGCATGCTGCAACATTCTATATCCATGTATATTTAAATAAAAACAAATTGTTGAATATAGGCAATTTCTCACACTTGTTATTTGACCCATAGCATTTAATGTAATTTCTTGTTATTTATACCAACTGGGATACAGGATGTCTATTTTAAGTAACATTTCCATTCAATTTAGAGAAAATATGCTTGTCGAATAATGGGTGAGTGGTAACAGCTGCTGAGAGACTGATTGAAGTGTATGTGGAGGTGTATGCGAGTGTGCACACATACATGACTGCATATGCAACTGAGCTATCATGTATGTGATATGTACCTATAGAATGTACATATTTATCATTGGAGAATGCATATTTATATATGTGTGTCTGCAGCTGTGTGAATAGCTGCTGTTATCTCTGCAATGGCCTATGCACAACATTAATCAAGCACAAGGAGGACTATCGCTATGGTAACCACTCCAGGTTTGTTCTGTTTTATTGTCGGTGTTGCAAAGAGAATTTAACCTCAGTCTGTTATCACAGTTTAGTCAGCTGTGCCATTAACATGCTGATTAAAGCTCATCTACTACCAGCGTGGCAAATCAAAGGAGATACTTGGCTGAATTGGAGGGCTGAGGCACATATGCCAATGAAATCTAAATGTCCTAGTCATTAAAGCACTCTTTGGTGCAATTTGCATAATTGTCAGAAGTATGACTTTGTGATATAAGACTGCAATTAGCCAGGCACCAGGGTTCTTCTAGCTAGATTTACACGCTGAGATTTAAATAGGATTTATATCTACAGCATGTCAATAATTTGTCTTTTTCAGTATATGGAAACCCATCATACTCCAGAGCAGCTGTCTATAACCTCTGAATCCTATAAGGCCCTCGGGGTAGGGAAGGATGGGGGAGTGGAAGAGGGTGTCATCCACCCTCCTACTCCATCTTATAGCCTGACACACACACACACACTCACCCACCTCTCATGAGACCTGCAGTGATGAGGTCAGCAGGCCCGCTCTGATGTCATCACTGCATGTGTGATTGTGTTTGAGTGTTGTTTTATTGTTCGCCTGCAGTCAGTATGACTCACATCTTGCACTCCCAGAAACAAACGTAAATTTAGACAGTAAAATAGCAAAAGAAGACTGATGAGTTAAATCCGTATGAAGTGGTGTGCAATACTTTTAAATTCAATATATATATTAAAAAAAAAATGTAGGGAGGGACTTGGGACAGGATATGGTTGCACAATAAGGGATGGGCTTAAAAATAAGGACTTGGTGATGTCAGCAAAAATATACATTTGTTTCAGAGGTAGAGCAAGTTACTACAATTTGATGAAAGATTATAAGGACATTTTTTCTTTGAAATTCATTAGGAACAGTGAATTAGGAAGTTAGTACATACTTGCCACATACACACTGTACATTTTAAGGAGTGACAATTGCAATTAAATACAGGAGTTAAACTACTTTCGTACTGTGGGTATGGAACAGAACTCACTTTCTAAACCGTGATAATTGACAACATGGCAACAACATACCATTCTGGCATCTCACATGTTTGATATCTGCTATTTTTGACCAAAGCAATATTACAGCTACCTAAACCTCTGTTGACAGAGCCGTCATGTTTTATGTTTGAAAGGCTGCTTTGCCAAGCACACTCCTGAAGGGTTGCCATGTCCACTTATTATAACCAACGCTTATTACGTGCCTTCGGGCTTGTTGTTTGGGCTCGGTTCATAAAGTGAACCAGTTTATTGAGCTAATAAAATAGGCAGGTGCAGGTCACTATATTTTGGTATGTGGTATATTTTCAAGATAACGTGTCTGGATTTTTTTTTTTTTTTTTTCTAGCAAGATCTGGCAACACTAATGCGTCAAAACGTACCCTGTAATTTCTTGCACCACACATAATAGACACAACTCTGATACGCCTTCAAATGCATTATTACCAGCAAGTTGTTTAGTTAAGTTCTGTACACAGTGTGTAGAATTTGTGAAGTCAACTTAAAATATTTTGTTACCCAGCTGCAATTTTAAGTTCAGTCAACTCAAAAAAGTTCAGTGAACTTGTGAAGTGACAACTTAGATATTTGAGTTCATTCAACTTAAAATTTTAAGGCAGCTGGGTACCAAGCACAGCTTTTAAGTTTAACAAACCAAATTTTTCACTTAGTACAACTTAACATTTCAAATTGACTAAACTTATTTGAGTTGACTGAACATAAACTTTTGAGGCTGCAGGATAACAAATTATTTTAAGTTGAGTCAACAAATTGTGTTTTTTTGTTTTTTACATTGTACCTGAATTTTTCGGAAGGCAGTTGTCACTCCTGTAACTGTGTGTGTACAGAACAGGATTAAGCACTAAAGGTAAACTGCCAGTGTATTTAGCTGCAGTGTGTGTATGTGGAGACTGTACTGTGTATTTTTCAAAGGTCATAAATCACGTCATAACCATTTGAGAGAAAACACATAATGTGAACCTTGTGTCATGATTTAAAAACAGACTATAACCTAACTATAACCTAATTCCTTAAAATGTATGACTACTTGCATCCTCACAGGATTTCAGCTTCATTAGTATAAATATGCAAATGTTAGTCATATTGAAATGATCACTCAGATGAATTGTTCCACAAATTACAAACATGGGGAAAATAATTGCACATTAAGGCAATATTTCAGAGATAAACTTCATTAATTCCCACATCGAGTGGCAGTCTGAACTGCTGTTCGATGCTGAATCATCACCAACTGCACTCTGAAAAGACGTCACTGAGGGGCAGAAAATTCCCAATTAAAAGTTCTAGTTAGCAATAATATAAGCGTGAATCATCACTGATACTGTTCTGCTGAGCGCACCTGCTGTGATAAATTGAGTTTGCTGTTATAAAGGTCTGAATTATATTTTCCAATCTGATAAATCGCTCCACAGGAAACAACATGGTAGATCAAGAAAAAGATGTTTAACTTAGCCTGAACTGTGTCTTGGAGGGAAAAGGAGAAAAATAGAGGGAAACAGATGGAAGGAAGGAGGGGTGCTCTTACTCGATTAGCCTTAAACCATTATGAGTTGGCAGGTGGTGGGAAAGAGTGAGGGAAAATAACAATAAGGAAGAAAGTGAAAATTACCAGTTAGCCTGCGAGGCAAACACAAGAGATTATCTGTCTGTATAAATGACGAAATTTGGCCCCTTTTGCTGCACTTAGCAACGGCAATAAAAAGCTGTAAACACTTATAAGTGCAGCAAACATGCCAACTGTTAAGTGTTTAGATGCACAGCTGCAGATATGGGACACTGGGTCAGAGGGTTTGTACTGTATGAACAGGTGCCTGTTTTGAATTCTTGGTATGTTTCGCATTTTATTTTCACTTCCAAGTATGATAATATCTTACCATTGAAGTATTCACACCTAAAGTCATTTGTGGACTGTGGAATGAACTGACGTCCAATAAGTTTTGCATTCGTTTTCTTCATGAGCTTAAATGTTTCAAAATAAATGACTCAAAAATTACCTTTTAAAAATTACTCGAAAAACCTCCCATCATGCTATATTATTATCATCAAACCTTGGATTCAATCTCTTTGTCAACTAGTTTTCTTTCAGTTTGCACAGGTTTTGCATTTCTCTGTATTTCTCATTGATCTGAACTTATGCACATTGGTTACTGAGTGAAAAAAAGCATTTATTTGTTATCATTTCACTCAAAAACTGAGATGCATAAGCTCAAGTCAGTGAGGCCTAGAGTTAACCTGCTCCAAAAACAAAACCTGTGCTGACTGAAAAAGTACAAAAAATATCAACAAATATTATGTGAGATAGAGAGTGAAGAATGTGTGAGAAAAATCAGTATAGTCCAAATTAAGTCCAGACTAACTAGCATTTGAAGCAAATAGACAAATAACAAGGGATATTTTATTAAAATCATCCAGTGATTTAGTAAATTTCATGCACTAAATATGTCGCACAGGTACAATACAAGAAAGACCTTTAAAGTTGACTCTCTCCCCCTGAATGGAAGTTCCCTTTACAAATCTAATGAGTGATGTTGACACTTCAAATAATAGTTTTCCAAGATAAAGAAAAGCCCCTGAGCACTGCACAGAATGACTCTCTGTTTTTAAGGCTGTGATATTCTGTCTGAGTGATACATTCAGATTTACTCTTGATATGAGCTGTATCAATTGACCAAGCTTCGAAGTTCCTGTAATAATGTCATCTTTGATGTTGTGTCAGTGAATGTCAGGGAAAAACAAGGTACTTAACCCAAACCTAACTTCAGTAGTATGGACCACAGATTAGGTAAACTGAAAACATGATTCAAACATTTTAAAGCAATATGACCTGTATTTTTTTGAACAACATCTGTGGCATGCTGCCACTTACCACAGAAAATAACTATGACTTGTACTACGATGAACTTACACTGTTGTTTGTGTTTTTGTGTTTGAATGAAAGCAGTTCTTTGGATTTTCCTTTTGATATGGAACTGCTTTTCTAGGCTGATTGGTTGTGCAGTTTTTATGTGTGGAGTTTGTACTGTAATTATGTTAAAGCATAAAGCATATAAAAACTGCTTTATGGATATATAAATAATGTCAGTTTCTTATGTAAGCTCACAGCCGTTTCATTAAAATAAAAATTAAAAAGGTAAGATAAGATGAAGTTTAATATAAGAAAATAAATCAGATATAAAGTTGCACTGTGAGATTTAAAGTCGCAGTTACAAGAAAGTGTTATACATGATATTACACTAAGTTGAAGTTAAAATTGCAAGAAATAAAATCAGAATTGAGGTGTAAAATCAGTACATTTTTTAAAAAATAAATAATTAAATGAAGATTATTTATTTATTAATTTATTTTTAAATAAAATGTAATGTGATTTTACATTGCATTTTTAAAATCACAACTGTGAGACGTAAAATAATTAATAAATAAGCAATATACATTTATTTAAAAAATTTAAATGATTTTAAAATTGCAGTTGTGTGATGTAAAATAGCAATTATATCTTTATTTAATTTTTTAAATAAATGTTTTTTTTATTTATTACATGCATAACAGTATCACGAAAAACACTATGCAAATGAACACGAAGTGAATTTATTTTTAAATTGTATCTCATAAATGTGATTATATATCTTGCATTTGCAACTTAATATCTCACAACTATGTCTTTAAATCTCACATTGCAACTTAAAATCTGATAATGTGATTTAATTTCTTATTTTAAACTTGACCTTTTTTATTTTTTACTCTGAGCAAATGGGATTTCATATTCCCTAGTACACTAAGCATATCATGAAGGTTCATAAAGTTTATATTGTCATGACATTGCATTGAAAGACTGGATAATTTGCAAAGATAAGGTTGGTAAACGATTCTATCAGTCATGTCATATGGCTATGGCTTTTAAAAACAGTGTGACTTTTGCATATCAGTTACTTTCCAGTGCTCTACTTTTGCTGCATACAAATAAAACTCCAGATGCGCAGACTGCCTGCCACAGTGGTCTTGTTTATCAGAAACGGAGGGCAAGCAGTGAGTGAAAGTGAGAGAGGGGGATAGAGGAGAGGGCTGGTGGTTTTGTAGCATCCTGTACCCGTGTGGGTGCAGACAGGAGGGCTTTGAATGCAGGATTAGTGCATGCTAGCTGCTTCGTGTGAGTGTGTCACTCCGGCTGCTGGAGTGAAAACGCGGCTGAGTCACCGTGGAGACCGCAGCTATGGAGATGAGTATACAAGCAGATCGGTGGATTGTTTTCACCGTGCTACTGTATACATACGACCTGCCCACAGACGCCCCTGCTCACACTCACACACACACGTCTGCCCACATGCCCTCTGTCCATCCTGCTCCCCCTCTCTCTATGTCTCAGGGTCTGACCTGTTCTGCAGGTTCGGTGCAGTTGAGGTTTCCAGTGGAACAGCACATGCCTTTTGAACCAGTAATAAAATGTCATCCAGTAAACAAGTCATTACACATGGCAACACTTTAGTATATGGACCAATTCTCTCTGTTAACTATTTGCTTATTGGCATGCCTATTATTAATAAATTGGCTGTTTATTAGTACTTACAAAGCACATATTCTGCATGACCATATTGTAAATTGCTAATCCTACCCAATACTTAAACTTAACAACCTTTTTAACTATTAATAAGCAGCTAATTAGTAGTTTATTGAGGCAAAAGTCAGTGGTTCGTTAATAGCGAAAATTGGACTTTTAAATAAATAGTGATCTTACACATTTTACTTAAATCTTGAATGCATGCAGATGTGCAGCTGTATCTTAATCAGAAATTGATTATAATTAAGTTTTAAAATTTTCAAATAATAATAATATTCTCAAACATTCTTAAATATCTTAACATTCTTATTATAGAATATAACAAAGCCGTTTGCACAAAGGTTTAGACTAGTCTTAAAAGTTAGTCCTCTACTTTTCCTTTAAGACTGGCCATCAGTTTTTAAATTAGGTTACATAAAAATATAGATTAATCTAAGTCAAATGCAACAAATAAGACTAATTACCCCTTGGGTAACTGCCCGTTGGTTAGACTAGTTCTTAAGACACTGTCTTAACACAGAGGCTACATTTATGCAACTGGCCCCAGAAAAACAAGAGCAGAAAACATAGAACACAAGCATCTACATGAGACAACAGTCCGAATTCACGTACCCTCTTGAGTAGGTTCTTTTTTGACAAATGCATAAAACAGTATATTTCATATTTCAGATGCAACTGAAGACTGACAAATGAACAAAGGAAACACAAGGTATGCACAAGTTAACCAGGGTTGACAAGGGACAGGTATAGGTGATTAGTTGGCATGGATTCCAACTAGGGTAGCTATGGAGACAGATGGGCAACAAGAGGTAAACCAGGATGTAAACACAGTAAGACAGAACAGAAATAATGTATCATATCAAAATAAGACTCTAACAAAAGACAGGGAAGAACAAGGACACTGATGTGTTTCACAGAAGAAAAACGTCAGATTTTGTGAACAGTCCCTTTATTTAACACATAGTAATTCATATAAAAATGAGAGTCATGTCATTGACTCTTGAGAAATAGTAGCACTAAAGCTACTATGCTCAGGTCAGTTCTCATGGGGCTCTTGATTAAAGGAACTCTCTCCCAGTGACAGACGTTTATTTGACTGTCACTGGAGCAGCTCTTGACCTCTCGCCCCCCTCCGGTCACTCAGCTGCAGGAGTGTGAAATCTCCTCTCATACCAGCCTGGGAGAAAACACACCCTCATTCACACCTCTCCTTTCCCCCAGCAGAAAAACATTTACAGAATCCACGTCAAATCATTATTTTGACCACGGGAATGTGGAATTATATTGTAGCCGGAATTGTATTGTCTCATTATGTTTTATATGCAGTTAAACATTAGTTTCCTGCATTTCCTGATTCTGATTGATCAAATGTAGCATTCTGCATTCAAATTTAATATTTTGATATTTTCATTTCTTTTCTTGTGGCACACTACAGTGCATTTTACTTATTATTTGACTTATTTTATTTTATTTTATTTTATTTTATACTTTTTGGGTCCATGTAAGTCTCCAGGAGTCAGTCTTTAGATTAGGTTTTTAAGACATTTGGGTGTGTACTTCAAAAATAATAAGTGTTTATTGTGATATAACTTGTTTTGTGGCTAAAAAAGCATTGTCAGCTAAGTTACCCACTAGAACCCCCTCCCTCAAAAAGAAATGGTTTGTCCCATTCTTGCATAATTTGCACAGTATGATGATATTTCCTCTAGAAGCACATGGATGAAACAATAGACATTATGTTCTCTCTCTTTCCCCTAATATTGGTTAAACTAGCAAACCTGTGTCAAGAGTGGATTAATTGACTGTCAACAGTGTTACACAAGTATTATTGCTGCAAATTTTAATTTTAAGACAATTTAACTAAAACTTATGATTTGTTTATGAAGATATATTTCTAAACATACCATTTGCTCAGTAGTTCTAGGCTTCCATGTTGAGTAAAACACTAAAAAATGGCAACTAGGTAACATGATGGACAGTAGCAATCCTTGATGGTATATTTTGCACACATTTCAACAGATCACCCTTATTTTATAGCACTTCATACAATATAGATTGTTTCAAAGGAGCTATATAAGGTCACGTTTGAGTTTTTGGGAAACAGGAAAACTGTTTTCTTCAGAATGTACCCCTAACTATAGAATGACCCTCGTGCAGTGTCTTTCTTCCCAAGTACATTTTTATTGCTTTATTGATTTGGTAAGCAGCCATGTAATGAGCAGGATGTTTACTCTCATTGCAAATTAATTCGCATCATGGTCCATATAACCCTGTCGAATGGGATTCATTGCATCCTATAACACACTAAATGTGTTGTTAAATTCGATTTCTTTCCTTTAAGATCCACAGGAAGAAAGGAAGAAGGAAATACACTGTTAGCATCTTATCAGGGTGATCAAAACATGAAATACTCACACCTCTAAACTGCATTTACCACCATAAAGACTTCAGTCATCGTGATTCCAGGTGAGACGTCAATAAAATTACCAGCGGCTTTCCTGTGAATGCTCTCACCTCTGACTTCTGTAAAGGAGAGCTGTTTCTCTCACCTCTCACATTAAGAGATTAACTGAGACGGTCAGATGGTGTATATTTCAACACAGCTACACATAGACTGTGGCACATGACACGTCTGCCCATTAAAATTTACCTTTAGGATGAAATATTGCTCTGAGACACCTGGATTCCACCCATCAAGGCTGTTAATTCAGTCCCTAAGTACATGATCTTAGATTTCACTTTGTTTCTGAGTTGTTAAATGTGTGGACTAATGATTGCAGGGTGGCTGGATGGATTCATCAAGAGTGTCCAAATTGTTATGTAAGTACATTTTCCATTGAACAGCACTGAGGGAGAGTTTCTGTTTGCTCTGCAAGTATTGTCAAGCCTTTTTAATATAATCACTCTCAGACAGAATACATGTGATACGATAACACTATTCAAAAGTTTAGGTTTGGTGTGAATGTTTCCTCTTTTCTGCTCACCAATAAATAAATGCTATTTATTTCTGTGATGCAAAGCTGAATTTTCAGCATCATTACTCTAGTCTTTAGTGTCTTCAGTTTAATATGCTGCTCAAAAAACATATTTCATTATTATTAATGTCGAAAATAGTTGCACTTCTTAATATTAGCATGACTAATGGACGCAATACTTATATAGAAAACCGAGGGGGGGAAAGTCATTTTTACCACCCATAGAAACTCAGAGGTGTCCTGACCACAGCTTTTGAACGGGAAAGCACCATGTTTTCTTCAGAAAATGTAAAATTCTGGCTTACTCTTGGCTCCCGGACAGAAGCTTCACATTCACTGGGTTTCTTCACAAGTCATGCAAATGAGTTTATGTAAGAGTATCCATATCCAAAAGTTATGCAGCCAAATGTGAGCATTTGAGCTGTTTTGCAGCACAGTTCCAGTCACTGTCCATCTCTGAAATGCTGCACATTGCCTTGCACATTTTTAGTGAATGACTGGAGGCTAAGCTAAGGCCAAGCATTTATGTGTTCTGATTTTAAAACATTGTGCATGGCAGTTTTTGCACTGTGGCAAAGTACCAGGACATGTCCGTGCAGAAATGAGTGCATGTGTGGGTTACTGGAAGGGGAGATATGTGAAATACGCTGTTAGTTTTAAAGTTGTGCAAGCAGCAACAAAATGTTTGTTTTCATTGCTGAATAAAACAACATGACTGCAGAAACCAATGAGAGATGAAACTGGCCAAGAGATGAACTAATCTAATGATCTTTTGTATAAAAAAAAAAAAAGTTTTAGGCAACAGTTCACCTCAAAGTAAAAATTGTCATTATTTCCCAGGATTATTATGGCTGCTAAAACTAAACCTAAAACTAAAATTAAAACTATTAAAAAAAAATAACATTCTTTAAAATATATTTTTGTGGAGTACAGAAAAAAAAAAACTTACATTGTATAAATTGTATAATTTATATACGTTTCTTTATCATATACATTTAAAACTAATAAATATCATGGGACATTTCATTTAATTTTACAGTAAAATATTTCTACATTTACAGTTTTTGAAAGCATTTCCACAATTCATAGTGTGGCACTTCACATTTGATGGGTTTTCAGCGTAATGACTATGTTTCTTCTAATCAGTTATGTACATTAGTTTTTTATATTATCTTATGTTGATAAATTAATGGTAATTGCATTATTATTTTTATTTTTATTATTATTATTATTGTTTACTTGCACTTTTTTGGTCATTGTCAGTGTATAAATAAAATAAATATTACATGAAAAAAATATATATACATCAAATTTGAATTTTATTTATCATTTTTATTAATTTTTATATTTTTATTACTATATTTTATTTTATTTTTTGCAACTAATTGCTAAAGAAACATTCATCATTTTCATTTTCTTAAGGAACTAAAATAACAGAAAACTGAACTGAAATAAAATTGAACAAAAATGATATAGACATATGTTTTTAAAAAAATAATAAATACATACATATTTTTTTCTTTCAATGACAATCTTGCAGTGACCTCAGGCTGTAAAGTGGTCCAAACGCTCACTGTAGCATATTTGAAACAATCTGAAGTCATACTATCTTTGCATGAAAAATAAGGTTAAGGTTAGCAAGTTATGGCCAGAAAATGCTCACCAAGCTAACACAAGTAAGTTCTGAAATACATTTTTGTAAACTAAAGTTAAGTGAACATTAAGGAAACATTCCATTGTGTAAATTTAGGAACGTTACATTTGGATATTCTCTGAATGCTCTGAAACAAGTTCTGCAATGTTTCAGAAATAATGCATAATGTTTTTGTGTGTTATAATGTTGTGTGTGTATAATGTTTTAACATTATTAAAGACCAGATAACTCTAATCATCATATACAAACAACACTAGAAGAAGATTTGTTCATAGCTTTCAGAGAACCTTGCCAAAAATGTTACTTGCTAGCCGAAAATATTGTGTTGTGAATATGCAGCAATTATGGCTACAAATCAAGTAACCTCAAAGAGCAAATAAGAATGTAGTATGAACGATCTTAATGCTATGTGGGAAGTAGTAGGCTATGTTTTGTTTCGTTATCTCTCTCCACAGGGATTCTCATCGTTAAGAGGGAGGTTTCAAGTCATTACAGAGTTCACACCTCAGCTAGCGCGTCTTGTCACTCTTACTGGCAGCCAGTGATCAGATGAAGTGTATTGGTTGGAGCTAAAGGTGGCGGTGGGTGTGTGTAGATGGGTGTTAGATCTATCAGTCTGTCTGAGGGGGAAGAAGCCTCCTCACTGGGGGTCCAGATCCCGAGGTGTTGTCACCTCCACCGCAGGTCATGGGAGAGTCTTTCTGAGAGTTTGATTAATGAAGCTGCAAGCGATGTGGACTGAGAAAGTCTGCATTTTATAATAAGTCCAGTTTTCATGTGATTTCTGGAAAACATTCCAGGATGTCTGTTTCTCCATTTTATAAAAAAAAAAAAAAACATTTATATACTTTTTAACCACAAATGCTTGTCTTGCACTAGCTGTTTACAAAGCGAACGTCCAAAGAAAGTCAAACGCCCTTGGCAAAAAAAGGTAAAACAACAGTGACGTTTTTGAAGTTGGAGGAGAAAATGAAATGGAGTTTTTCACTGTACTGAAACTGAGAGACAGTGGGAGAAAGAGGTTGAGAGTTTGTAGAGGTGACAGAGGCTCAGTGAGAAGTGTGGGAATGTTTGCTCTGGCTGTGGCCTGGGAACAGGCACAGCTGAAGTTTATGAGGCTGTTTCTTCTGTCTGTGATGATCAAACCAGAGCCAGTGACCCAAAGACACTAAATGAGCCTTCTCCTAAAAGAACGAGTGGGAAACTGAACAGAGGCCCGGGAATTTGTTCTGTTTAGATTTACATATGATTTACATGCCTGCTGGTGATGAGATGGAGGAGGATGAAAATTCTGCTAGTCATGACACATCTCATTGTCAGTCACTGTAAGGGTAATGTTTTGCAAAACTTGAGTTCAATGCTTTAGTTGACTGGAAGTGTCCATATGACCATTGTATGCAAGATACAGACTGGCACACTTGTCAAATTTCTAAAAAAAAAAAAAAATATATATATATATATATATATATATATATAAACAAAAAAATTAATTCAGTGTAATTAAATGATTACATATTATTCACACAATGTCTGTAAATGACTCATAACTTATGGATTCGTCTGAAATAATCCTATCTCTTATGTACATTTGAAAAGTCAAGACCACAAATACACATACAATGGAGTTGCCACATGGCATTTTACATTTTTATGTAATATTTCAATAATTTAATATCACGTTCACATGATCACAGTTCTCTGATGTTTGTTGATGGTCACATGACATGCAAGTAAACAATTAAAATATTTCAGTTTTTACTCTTCAGGTGTTTTATTAGGGCCCAAGCACAGATGGTGTGAGGACCCTATTGGAAATGCTCTGTTAATTATTATTATTATTATTATTTTTATCCAAAATGAATTGCATTTTGAGGGCCTAAACATGCTTGAAAACTCATGAAACTCTGCACACACGCCAGAAGTGGCAAAAATGTATATATGATATAGATTTCAGAAGTGGGTGTGGCTTTGGGTGGGTGTGGCAAAAAACTTTCAGTGAAGTGCCCCTCCCGCTATGTTACATGTACATTAGGGGTGTACACAGATGTCACGGTTCGGTACGTACTCGGTTCGAGGGTCACGGTTCGATACGATTTCAGTACAAAAGAAAAAAAAATCTACTATGCTAGGTTTCTTTTCATTTTTTTTAAACAAACAGCAGTACAAATTGCATTTTTTTTTCCACCTACATGTGAAAATACTACATATTATATAAAATTAATGTCATATATAGGCTATAAAATATGTACATATATACATACAAGTAATACATGAAATATATTTAATTTAGTTAACTGATATACAAGGAAAAAACTGTGACACGTAACGTAGCCTATATTTGCTGAGCTTCAGGTCAGTTTTGTGACAGAAAGGAAACTCATGGCAGAAAGCGACATTCTGTTTGTTTTTTGTTTAAATTGATTTTGCTGGTATGAGGAAAGTTGAAGTAATCGCACCAGCACACACAAACACAAAACATATCAGTTCCAGGCTTCTAGCATTGCTAACATGACAGCGCAGTTGGTACTTTATCAAAATAAAACAGTGAACGAAACATCACTGTTAGAACACGACTGAAGTACAAAGTCTGTAATTTACATAACAAATAATAGTTTAGCATTTGGATGCATCGCAAATATGGAAATATTATGGAATATTTGGATTTGTGCTGAATGAGGTAGGATACAAGAGCACAAAGCTCCATTTCACAAACCTTTAAAGTAACGTTATGCTCCCTTGTCAGTAAGAGACGCGTTCAGCATCAGCACATAGTCACTGTCTAGTGGGCTTTGTTTTCAAGTGCGCAACTCCTGGCATTCGCTGTTCTTCTGCCGGCGGTTATCAAACAGCGTTGCATTACTGAGGGCGCCCCTTCTGGATTGAAGTTGAATAGCACTGAACCGAGATGCCCGTACCGTGACGGTTCAGTACAAATACATGTATCGTTACACCCCTAATGTACATGTACAAAAATTGGGACACACATGTAACAGACCAATAACTACAAAAAAGTCTCTTGGAGCGAAACCCAAAACCAAACAGGAAGTCGGTTATTTTTGTTGGTGATTTTTGTGCTATTTTTGCCATTTTCAGGCATTGTATTTTAACAAACTCCTAGAGATTTAGTCAGATCAACACCAGATTTGGTCAGTGTAATGCCATGTGCAGTCTGCACCAAACTTCATATGTTTGATAAAAGTCCTGGCCTGAAGACATCTACATACCAATATGCAGTTATAGTTATAGCGCCACCAGCTGGCACTAGGAAGTTTGGCACATATAAATGACTTTGGCATGTTCCTCCTATATTTACTTATTTTAAATGCATATTGCTCACCGTTTGCTGTTTTCCTAAAGCCACGGGGTGGTGATGAGCCCGGGTGTGAGGGCCCTTTTAATGCTGCTTGCAGCTTTAATTTTGATTATTTAGTTTAAAATTAGTTATTTGTTTAATTTGTCATTTTTGTTATTTAATTAATTATTTGCTTTACAGCAACTCACAAATACCCTGCAGTCTATTCACAAACCCCAGTCTGTGAAAACTCAGTGTAATGTAATGTTTGATATAGAAAAAAAATGTAATTTTCTCAAGTGTTAAGTCAAAAGTAATCGAAAAGTAATCGAAAATGTAGTCAGAATGTACCTAATATGTGTAATTCAGTAGATTACTTTACTAACTACGTGTAACTTGTAATAAGTAATGGACTACAATTTGTCCACTTGTTAAAACCTTTTTTTTTTTAACATAATCATTGCATGTATAGTTACAGAATTTATTGGCTATGCAACGAAGGATAAGTCTAAATTACTTTCTGTGGAAAGTAACTGTCATAAAAGTACTTGTACAATGCAAGTCCACCTGCAATCAGACTTATCTGGAATTCATCAACGTTCAGAAGAATCTCATTGTCAGGCGGAGAAGACAAACAGTTTGTTTGCAGCTAAAGTAAACAATCTCTCAGAGCACAGCTCCAAGAGAGCTCATTTGCATTTAAAGGAACAATCCCTCAGAATGGGATGACTTTTGCAGAGCTCATTTTGACAAGGTAAAAGGGTGTTGTTTTACACTACCATTGAGAATTTTTAACCAAAGTATATTATAGACTTTTTATTAAGACCCTAAAGAATCATAACAACTTGGGCATCCGATGACCTCTTTAAACCTACCCATACCACCAAACCTGTTAGTAACCTTACCCGTATCCCACTTCAATAGCAGCAAAGCTGTTTTGCAATACAACATGAACACATTAAGTACTTTTTTTTTTTAATGTAAGTACATAGTAGTTAAGGCCACCTAATATAAAGTGTGACCAAATAATAAAATACTCAATTTAAAAATGCCATTAAATAGGCCTATTTTAGGCCTATCCACCTTATTCTTCAATGCGGAAGTAAGCATGTGGGTAAGACATCCGCTTCAACAGCCTTAAGATAATACATTAAAATAATATGGTAAGACACACCAATTTGCAATAGCAGCAAAACAAGTTGTTTTATACAGCTTAAAATAGCTGGACGCAGATGCAGAAGCCAGACCCATAAAATGTACAAACTGCTGCATCCGCTTTTATGGGAAAAATGAAGTGGATTTAATGATATTTATGTTGGTTTTATGCATCAGTGCAGAAATATTTAAAGAATTATTATCACTTAAACTTCACTTCACTGGTAATACATAAAAAGATCGCTTTTTCTGCAAAATCATGTGGTACAAAGTCATGTGATCAAACCGACCTGCATGAAAAAAAATGGAAATGATATCAAGATCAAGACCATATCGAGTTCAGTTGAATTTGTACACTTATAAAGAACTATAAAATAGCTCAGATCTATTTCAGTATCGGTTTCCAGTCTTTGAACAACACAAACATTCTTGAATTCAAAAGAGTTTTTTGTTTCCTTGTTTCTGCTTAGGTCATCATTCATGGGAAGCAGCATGTTCATGAGAAACAGGAAGGACTGAAGGGTGGACAGCCAAAACCAAGCCTTTTCTGGTTAGAGTAACGGCACAGACACACACTAACACAAGGGCAGATGTGAGCGGATCCCACCCAGTGAGCGTGCATGAATGTACGGACAATGTGTCTCCATGTCGCTCCCCATTCAGCGTGTTACATTCCTAGTCCAGACAGAAATCTTTGCAAATCCCAAAAATTCCAATCTCTCCTCAGTTTTATTAGTTTAATTTTCAACATCCAACTCTCTTCAGCCCTCAAAACATGTTGTTCATTCCTTCCATAAATATTTCACAGAAATACTCTCCTGCATTCCACATTCCTCACATTTTTATTCAGGGAGGAAGCTGCATTCCCTGACTATTAGTCTACATTTCCACAGCTAACAATAACCAAGTATGTACAGTACGCCGGAGGGAGAGAGCAGAGCGTTCAGTAACATGTCGGGAGGTGGGACACTTAGGGAGCGAACAGAGCGGAGTGTTCTGTAACTGAAATGTATTATGAAGAGGAATGTCAATAATGTGCTCTACCTTCCTGATCCTTTGTTTTACATACGCCTCCCTGCGTGGACAACATGACATATCATATGAAGCATGCAAAGCAGCTCGTTGGTGTTTGAGGATGAAAATCAATAACAGGCCTTGTTTGTGTAAAGCCGGATTAAAGCTTTAAAGATTATGATACTGGTTTCTTATGAGAAGCTAATATGGCATTTTGACATGATGATAAATGTGATTTCTGCAGTATGATCATTCCAGATCAGAGCAACTCCAGAGCAACTTATCAAGATGATGACTCACGTGCTGTCAGTACCCAAAGGTCAAACGAGTAAGCTCCCTTTCTTTCCTCATAGAAGCAAGGACCTCACTAAAGGTTAGACCGCAAAACATCCATCACACACACACGCATACACACACGTGGGTCGCAGTGTGGGAGGGGGAGCACATGGGTACTAGACACTGTGATGCAGACATGTGAAAATGAAAGTGCGAGGACAGATCATTCCTCCCTCAGACGAGAAAGATCACAAGAAAACCTGCAAAATGAAAAGTGCTGTTTCAAGTTAACATGAAATCAAAACAGACCCTGTTTACTTTCTTAATAAACTTTCCAGAACTTAATGCAACATTTAATGCATTAGTGTTGTTCTTGTTATTAATTTAGTACAAAATACATTATTTATTTCTTTTAAGTAATTAATTGTTTCATTGTGTTTAGAACAATTTGTTCTGTGATGAGCATGCATTTCATTTTAAAAGATATTTAAAAAATGTCCTTGTATCTTGAAGACATATGTGGCCCAGCCAACATGCAGAAACATGCAAAAATAAAATAAAAATTATTAAATTATAAAATAAAATAAAATAAAAATCAAATAAAATCAAATCAAATTACAGGACTGTGTGTCTAGGTCAATAACACTTTACATTATCAGATTTGTTTGGCCTTTTAATGGCATGGCAAGGATATTTGCAAAAATGCAATTACATTTTTCAGTTAAAATATTTTTACCTTAATATGTGTTTGCAATTAATGATAAAGATGCAATTAATGATATAGGAAAATATATTTTTGCTTTTTACTGGGTGGTTACACCACATTCCTCCCAAACTTTACATGAACACATAGCATTTCTAAGAATTCGGCATTTGTGTTTTAAACTATATTTCTAGTGTATTTTTTCTTCTCTTCATTGTGGTCGCTCATTGACTTTAAAGTGTGGTTCACTCCAAAATGAACTCAAGTTGTTCCAAACCTGTATGAATTTATTTATTCTGGAACATAAAAAATATATTTTTAAAAATGTGGGTAATCAAACAATTGATGGTGGCCATTGACTTCCACAGTATGAAAAAAAATACTACAAAAGTCAATGGCAACCATCAATTCTTTAGTAGCCAACATTTTTCATAACGTCTTCTTTTATATTTACCTGAGGAATGAAAGACATACAGGTTTGGAACAACCTGAGGATGAGAAAATGGATGACAGAATTTTTAGGTGAATTATTATTTCATGCTGATGCAGAAACAATAAAAAGATGCACTAGAAGTGGGATAAGCTGAAATGTACAACAGGACTTCTGCTGATCCTCAGACTCCACGTCCTTAGAAGTGTGTGATATTTACAAGGTGCACTGTTTTCTCCACCAAAAATGTGGAGAAATGTGTTCAAAAGGTCAGTATTCTCTCACAAACCACTTCACATCTCCATGTGTTTTTCTTGAATATCCCGTTTCATCAGGAAATGTCACAATGGGGGCTGTAAAATGCCAACCTCATTCTGGGGTTTTTTGACATGTTTGTGTCCTGCTCAGTATTGTGGGAAAAATGCAAACAAAATCATACATAGTTAAGCTGCTGTGTTTATTGTGGCTTGTGGTCTTTGGTCAGGCTGAACTAGAGCAATATGCAGCACTGAGCAGGTGACAGGTGACAGATTGTAAGTTTTTTGTGGGGAAAGCACCACATGAGGCAACCATTCTGCAATCCTCCATGTGCACAAAAAACATTTCCCCAACAAATCGTCCCTGGCATTTTTCCAAATTTCATCCTCTATTACACAAGTCCCCTCCCTTCCCTTTTGCCGCCGCTGGACGGTTTGTTTTTGAGAAGCCCACACGTGATGGGGTGGGAGGGGGTCTCTCCGTATGCCTGATGAAAACAGGAACGACTTCCCAGCTCAGCTGCAAGTCCATCAAAACAAGTTCTGCATCAAAACATGATCTCATTTTGTTTCACCTTTCGAAGAAGGGGAGAGGGGAGGCAACGGGGTAATGTGGTTGTTGTTTTAGAGTGTGTTTTTGTTCTTGTTATGTTTTCTGCTGGAGGGTTATTTCTCAACACAGGCTAGGAAATGCCATGCAGTCTCTGCCTGAGTAAAACGAAACGAGGAATGCTGAGTCATGGAGAAACGGGAGAAACAATGACAAAGCAAACACTCTCACTCTTCCAGCGTGGAGATAAATGGCTGGAACAGTTTAACAAAGCAATCAATGGCCGCAAGTCAAAAATCAACAAGAGTTCAATGACATATAGGAGTCCTCTCAGTCATATAAAATCAGTTAAATGTTTTTTTTTCTTTCAGCATATATACAAAAGTGCTTTATTATCTGATATATTTGATCTGATTTTATGTCCCTTATTGTAATTAATAATAACAGCAGTAACTATACGTATTAATTGTATTATTTTTAAAAAATTTCTTTGATAAAACAGTCTGAAAGCACAGTTGCTAAACAAACCAAGTCTGTCCCCAGTTATTTTTGCCTGTAATATAAATAGCCTCCTGCTAAAATTCCTATACGGAAATAAATGTTTTATCAGATTTTAGGGTTGGCCAGATGCATCTGGGAATCTGGGAATCTAGACAATATGCTGGGAATCTAGACAGTAATCAGACGTCTGGCAGCCCAAGCGCGCCAGTTTCCTGCAGAAGCTCCAAGACGAGACCCTGAAAATCTTAGACCGCTTTGATGAGTCAAAGTCTACTGGCGACCTGATGTAACAGCAGAGGAATTTACCTCAGCCACCCCTGGCTGTCTGCCCTGCACAGCAGACTAAACAACAAAGAGCGAACAGACACAAGAACAGCCGTAAACCTGGTCTTGTATCGCCACCTGCTGGTCGGTAGATAATGCATTGTGTAGGATTCATGCTAGACCCTTATTTTTTTCTTGAGGACCCATGATTTTTCCTCAAGATGCTCTTGTCGGGAAATGGTCTAATAAACCAGTTTGTGTTAAAAGAATCTCCAAAGGTCCCCATTTAATACAAAGGTCGTTCAGAACGAGTTTTTTTTCATTTCAATGCGCTACTTTTCAATAATTTTTCTTGTAAACATGTTCTAGACAGACATGTTTAGAAGTTGCGCTCCGCTTGACACGGCATTCTAAAAACGCAGCACGTTTACACTAGTGCGTTTTCGTTTTAAAACGCGTAACTTTTGGTTCGGTTATGCCCGTCGTTCACACTACCCCAGCGTTTTCGACTCTCGAAAACAGAGACTTTTTGAAAACGCTGCAGACCTCGTTTTAGTTTTAAAGGGGTCATCGGATGCCCATTTTCCACAAGTTGATATGATTCTTTGGGGTCTTAATGAAAAGTCTCTAATATACTTTGATTAAAAATTCTCAATGGTTTTGTAAAACAACACCCATTTTACCTTGCCAAAATCAGCTCTGCAAAAATCAGCTCATTCTAAGGGGTTGTTCCTTTAAATGCAAATGAGCTCTGCTCACCCCGCCCCTCTCTTCTCTCTGTGAAAAGACGATCTTGTTTACATTAGCCGCTAAACTTCCTAACTACCACGTTATAAGGAAAGGCAATCACAAAGGTTCATAAAAAAACCCTTATACTCACTTTTGCTGTAAGTGAAGCTGGATCATGAATGATTCGCGCAAACATAGATGGATATATGTAGATCGGGAGGCGCATTCCCTTCACAAACAAATGTAATCCACTGCATCTTCATTGGCTCAGATGTTGGGAGTAAATGACGACCACTATGTTCATTATTACATCCAGCAACACAACACCTCAATCACTCAATCGGAGATATTCTTGTCTAACTTACATCCCTGCTTCGGCATCAAAACAAAGAGGGCGGACTGTGACAGTTGATTTGAGGTAAATCGCTCATGACGTCAATCAACTATTGTGGGAGCGGCATCTGTCAGTGTGACGGAACACCGACAGGCATCTGAGAATGGCTCGATTTGAAAAAGGGAATATTATTTTTACAGATTAATTAAAAACCACTGCATGGATTTTTATCGTTATAGGGTAGATTTGTATATACACTGCCAACACACATTAATGTTCAAACAACATGAAAAAGTGAACTTAGCATCCGATGACCCCTTTAAAACTCTGGGGTTGCGTTTCAGTGTAAACGGACCAAAACTGGGACTTTTGAAAACGATAGCATGGCCATAGATTTGTATAGGTAGATGCCTCATTTGACCACTCCAAGCACGAAGACGTGTCCTTAATCTAAAATAATAGGGGCATATTTATGGTTAGGGCATATTTATAGCTGCATGAATGGTCATATGTGACATGCATTTTCTCCTGTGTAGACAGAGTTCGTTTCTGAAACGCAGTGAATACGCCAGCGTAGACAAAGTTTCGTTTTAAAACGAAAACGCATCAGGCATCAGGTTTAAATAAGTTCGACTTAAGAATGTTTCGCTCCATTCCGCGTATTGCATTTTTACATTTAAAAACGCTAAAAGCAGGGCAGTTAAATGGAAAAACCTAGCGAGTTCTAGCGACATGTTTGTTTGTTTGTTTTTTTAAGTTAAACTTCTTTTTAAAATTAAGTGCCTCGTTTTGGAACACCAAGTCAGGCTAAACCCCTGGTGAAAAAACCAGCATATGCTGGTAGGTATGTTTTGATGCTGGAATGCTGGTTAGGTAGGTTTTGATGCTGGTTTAAGCTGGTCCTTTGCTGGTTTATGCTGGTCCTTTGCTGGTTCATGCTGGTCGTTGACCAGCAACATGACCAGCAAAAACCAGCAAAGGACCAGCTTAAACCAGCTAAGGACCAGCATAAACCAGCAAAGGACCAGCTTAAACCAGCATCAAAACCTACCTAACCAGCATTCCAGCATCAAAACATACCTACCAGCATATGCTATTTTTTTCACCAGGGACGTGAGCACAACGGCCAAACACATCAGCATGTTTACAGTGAAGAACATTCAAAAACACCTTCTGTGCAAACACCACCTTAGTTTCACAAAAAGTGAATTCTATTACAATTTACTCACCCTCATGTCATTACAACCATTTGACAATTCTGGTCCTATAATTATTTGGCCAGCATTTGTTGTACGCTACGAACAGGATTATGTCAATTCACCCCACAGTTTAAAACAAGCATAAATCATGTTTAATACATCAGTAATACATTTACAATATAAGTTTTAAAAGAAAAAAAAAATGACTTTATTCAATAAAGAGTACCACAACGCATGTGTGTGATGCTGCTGACGCAGGAGCCAGCGTTCTGACGTAGAACGTCCATCTCTCTTAGTTCATCATCTGTATATTCTGTTTCAAATAATTAGGGCTGGGCAAAAAATTGCAAGCCATCTTCTCTGTCGAAATCTTCAGACATGTTTACAAAGACTGTTTTATGTAAGCATGTCTTCTGCTTGTAAACAAGCTGCAGCACATCTGGGTTCTACGTCAGAATGCCAACTCCTGCACCTTGCGAAGACTGACATGGAAGAGATAAATTGTTGAATAAAGTCATTATTTTTGTTTTCTTTGTGCACAAAAAGTATGACCTTTCTGGGCATTGAAAGTGGTAGTTGCATTGCTGTCTATGCAGGGTCAGAAAGCTCTCAGATTTCATCAAAAATATCTTAATTTGATTTACGAAGATGAGCGAAGGTCTTATGGGTTTGGCACAACATTAGAGTGAGTAATTAATGACAGAATTTTCATTTGTTTGGATGAACTATCCCTTTTAAACACATGATTTTTTTCTTACAAAAATTTGTTTTGAGTTGTAAAGTCTGCACTACTGAGAATGGACTGCTTGTCACTTACAAAAATTATACTTATTAATTAATGTTATTATGCTAGGCTCAAGCTAACATGTGTAATGTTTAAGTCTTGTAGCTATAATTTCAAAACAGAGTGTTTAATGTTTGTACTCCTGTCTTCTATTGTAAGTGCTGAGACTTTTGCACATGGGAAATTAACAGCATGTTAAAGATGCTGTCCATAAAGTTGAACATATAGTGAACCTGGAATATTCGTTTAAATCTGGTTTGAGTGAGTCTCACACTGCAGAGAAAGCTGAGCTGGTACAGACTGGTACACCGAGTCTATGCAGTAACTCCTGTTTTTTTCTGCCTGTCCTAAAAACGGTCCAGGAACTTGTTTCAGTTACAAAGTGTGGGAGGTGGTTCAGAGTTCAAATTGTCGTGCAATGCCATTCTGGAATTCTCCTGAGCTTCCCGGCACTGTCAGGCAAACAGCAGAGACCATAAGCAGATTTCTGTGTCTCAGCCAATCACAGTGCCAGAGCAACCGCACACAGCCAATCAGAGGATTTATCTGACACAGCCAATCAGCTGCCATGACCCCTGATTGGAAGCCACGCGTTCTGGAAAAATATTCAAGGGTTGTGAACGCTGTTGTGCTGTACACGGTGTGCTGTTGGTATGTTAATACAACATGGGATCAATACTGAGTGTGGGTGTGTGTTTGTGTGTTTATGCAGTGACAGAGATGTCCCTGGATCAAGGCCAAACTTGTGTGCACAGCTTTTTAAATCTCTGAGGAGAAATTTTGTTTACAATTGTTTCTGACACTTTTTGTGACGCACTTCCGTTTTCAAATAGTACAGCTTGCTAGGTTTTTTTTCAAAGCCACTGGAAGCTTTTGCAGTATAACATCAGAAATCTCATTCTGTGGAGTGAAAAGTGTTGGTGGAGTCAGTCTAGATGCAGTAATGTCTGTTTCCAGGTGGGGCTCCCCTGTGGTCGTGGCATCTGACGGTTGTTTGGGCCCAGTCAGCACATGTCTGAGAGGAGGGGAGCACACAGCAGGCACAGAAGGGTTTCCTGCATCCAGATGAAGTTATTGTTGGGTGAAAAAGAATGAAAGTTCAAAAGATTTTCCAGGCTGGGCTGAACTTTCCAGATTGATTTTCGAGTCTAATGCCAGTTGGACGCAGTCATGTGGCTCTTGTTGTCTGGCCCCTCAGTAAAAACAATTACAGCACCATTACTGATAAGAGAAGATGTTTTTGAGACAAAAACAAGCAGCAAAAATTCAAATCTAAGATTACAAGATTAAAGTCATAGTATTTTGAGAAAAAAAAAGTCACAATTAATAAGTCAAAATATTTCGAGAATAGTGTCGAAATTATGAAATCATCCTTGTAATTTTGACCCAAATCTCAAAATATTTTAACTTTATTCTCGTATTGATACAACTTTATTCTCATAATTTTTACTTTTTTCTCAAAATATCATGGCTTTATTCTCATCATTTCGACTTTCGTTATTCTCAAACGTTTTCATCTTTATTCTCGTAATTTTAAATTAATTCTCAAAATATTTAGACTTGTTCTTGTACTTTCACATTTATTCACGGAATGTTTCGATTTTGTTCTTGTACTTTTGCCTTTATTCTCAAAGTGGTTTGACTTTGTTCTCGTAATTTCGCCTTTATTCACAAAATGTTTCGACATTGTTCTCATAATTTGTTTCAACTTTGTTCTCATAATTTCGCCTTTATTGTCAAAATGTTTTAACTTTATTCTCATAATTTCAACTTTATTCACAAAATGTTTCAACTTTGTTCTCATAATTTCACCTTTATTCTCTAAATGTTTTGACTTTATTCTTGTAATTTCGACTTTATTCTCAAAATATTTCAACTCTTTTTTTTAGACTTTTGACTTTATTCTCTAAATATTTCAACTTTGTTCTTATATTGCTATGACTTTGTTCTTGTCATTTTTACTTTTTTCTCAAAATATTTCAACTTTCTTTTTTTTATAATTTTGACTATATTCTTAAAATATTTCAGCTTTATTTTTGTAATTTTGACTGTATTATCAAAATATTTCAACTTTATTCTCATATTGTTACGACTTTATTCTTGTAATTTTGACTTTTTTCTCAAAATATTTCAACTTTCTTTTTTTTATAGTTTTGACTATATTCTTAAAATATTTCAGCTTTATTTTTTTAATTTTGACTGTATTATCAAAATATTTCAACTTTATTCTCATATTGTTACGACTTTATTCTTGTAATTTTGACTTTTTTTCTTAAAATATTATGACTTTAATCTCTTAATCTTAGATTTTTTTAAATTTTTTATTGGATGTCTGACTGAATTATCCCAAAACAGACTTTAGACTAATATTGTATTATGGAAAAGAAAAGAAAAGGAAAGAAAAGAAAAGAAAAGAAAAGAAAAGAAAAGAAAAGAAAAGAAAAGAAAAGAAAAGAAAAGAAAAGAAAAGAAAAAGCAACCATAGTTTAATAATTGTGTTCTTTATTGTCATGTCATCATAGACAGATTTAATAATTATTAACAATGTATAAACAATAAATGAAACTAACTGAACATAAGCTGACATTGATAACAGATGAACTATTATCTTTAATTAGAAATGTGTGTACTTATAATTACTTGCAATCCAGTAAAATATTGCAAACTTACATGTTTCAGGCTTTAATTCTGAGCATATATAAACATCAAACAACTCACATAATCCTGGCTATAAAACATGTTAATTAGCACATGAAGGTCTCAGATAGAGTTTTTTTCAGTGTTATAATAAACAGGATAATCCTCCAAAAACAGGCTTGACTCACATGTACTGTAGGATCATAAAACTGCACATGTTCCTTAACATGTTCTACACCAGATGCAAAGAATTGCTTGTACACATTTTCCATTTTCCACAGGTTGGAAACAGCTATAAATGTATGCAGCGACGTACCAGCGAGAAACAGTCATGTGAGGTTTAAATGCGCTCTCAGTGAAATTTGGTTTGTGATACATGGGCCAAAAGCTATCAGTCACTCAAGACAGGAAGTAAGATCAAGTTATCTACCGCTTCTGTGACGTCCACAGACATCTCCAGGGAAAAGTTAAAACACATCACAAATGACTAGCGGTCAATGCTGCTGACATGTTCCAGTGATACCTTAACCCTCTGCAGAACTGATTAAAAGGTATGAAAATACCAAATGGGATGGTTGTTTGCGTTCAAGAGAGTGTTTATGGCCTAAATGTGTATTTCACACCGGGCTCAGGGATAAAGCGCTCAGACAGCGGAGGCAAGTTCTGTCTTGATAGTCACGTGATAGGCCTCCAAACCCATGAGAAGTAGGCCACGGGATTACAGATGGACTTGCGTCTCAGCCAGAGACATCTGGAACAAACAGGACACGTATGCAGCCAATGCAACAGACATGTTTACAAGCGAAAACACTAGATCTGAGAACGATGCTGAGAAGTTTTGATAATGAGCCACTACTGTGCAAGAGCAACAGCATTTCTGGGCAACATTAATAAAACATATGTTATACATTAACTCCTGTCTGTGCAAATTAGTAATAAGCTGACACTTAAATATTGTTTGATTCAGTGTTTAGGTCTACATATCACTTCAAGTCTCTTTTCATGTAATGTTACTCATAGCTTCATTAAATGTTTTTAATAAGTGTTTTGCTCTTCTTACGTAGACCCTCGGCCTAGCCTTGCTCACATGACGTGGTCTTTGCGTCAGGAAGGTCTGGATCAGCACAGACTAAATGGACAAACTGCTCCTCAAAGCTTTTGGTTTTTCAGTGTCATACATCTGGACAGCATGTTTTCCAACCATTGAGTGCAAACAACTCCTTTCCAGATGTTTTCTTATAATCAGTGCTGACATCCAAAGTGGTCATGAACACACAGTCCGTTAAGTGCGTTGTGTAACTAAACTTTAGAAGGAACAAAGAATGAGCAGTGAGAGAACTGAGGTGTTACAATGAATTTACAGATATGGAAAACTGCAACTACAGTCATGGCTAAAAATATTGGCACCCTTGCAATACTGTCAGAAAATGCAACACTTCACTCAGAAAATTGTTGCAGTTGCAAATGTTTTGGTACTCACGTTTCTTTTTTTTTTTGTTTGTTTGCATTGGAACAACACAAAAAAAAGAAGAAAAGTCAAAATTGATACAATTCCACACAGAAACCAAAAATGCACTGGACAAAATTATTGGCACCCTTAACTTAATATTTGGTAGCACCCCCTTTGGAAAAAAATAACTGAAATCAGTCGCTTCCTGTAACCATGAATGAGTTTCTTACACCTCTATACTGAAATTTTGGACCACTCTTCTTTCCCAAGTGTTCCAGGTCATTCATATTTGAAGGATGCCTTCTCCCAACTGCTGTTTTGAGATCTCTCCGCAAGTATTTTGTGGGATTCAGATCTGGACTCATTTCTGGCCATTTTAGAACTCTCCAGCACTTTGTTTGTAACCATTTCTGGGTGTTTTTTGAAGTGTGTTTCGGGTCATTGTCCTGCTGGAAGACCCATGACTTCTGGTGGAGACGCAGCTTTCTGATACTGTCCACTATGTTGCGCCTCAAAATCCTTGGCAATCATCAGATTTCATGATACTGTTCACACAGTCAAGGCATCCAGTGCCAGAAGCAGCAAAGCGACCCCAAAACATCTTTGAACCTCCACCATGTTTGACTGTAGGGACTGTTTTCTTTTGTCTCATCTATTCACAGTACGTTCTCCCAGAAGGATTGTGGTTTTGTCACATAAGTTTTGGCAAACTCCAGTCTTGCATTTTTATGCAGTGGTGTCCTCCTGGGTCTCCTCTTTTCATTAGCGAGCTGATGCGAGCTGACACTGTTGTATTCTGTGTCTGCAGATCAGCTTGAATTTGTTTGGAAGTTAATCAGGGTTTTATCTTTATCCACCATTCGAACAATCCTTTGTTGTAATTTTTCATTAATTTTGCTTTTCCGTCCACATCCAGGGAGGTTAGCTACAGTGCCATGGGCTGTAAACCTCAATGATATTGTGCACAGTGGACACAGGAACATTAAGATCTCTGGAGATGGACTTGTAGCCTTGAGATTGTCCATGTTTTTCCACAATTTTTTCTCTCAAATTCACAGACAACTCTTTACACTTCTTTATTTTTCCATGCTCAGTGTGACACAACACAAAGATTGAGTCAACTTTTCTTAATTTTAACTGGATGCAAGTGTGATTACTATATTGCCCACACCTGGTACTTGCCACAGGTGTGTCTAAATACAAAATTCAGGAGCATCACATGCTTGAAAAGCAATTATTTCTTATAATTTTGACAAGGTGCCTAACATTTTGTCCAGTCCATTTTTGAGTTCTGTGTGAAATTGTATCAATTTTGACTTTTCTTCTCTGTTTTTTGTGTTGTTGCAGTGCAAACAAAAACAATAAGCATGTGAATACCAAAACAATTGCAATTGGAACAATTTTCTGAGAGAAGCGTTGCATTTTCTGACAGAATTGCAAGGGTGCCGATATTTTTGGCCATGACTGTACATTAAAAAGCCATAAAGAGTTAATACATTATTTAAAAAAAAAACCTACAGAAAGTAACTTAAAAAATGGTACACAAAATCTGAAAAATAAATGTTTAATATTTCAGTCAAAATGAGATTTTTTTCATCCTTTACTGAGCCTCATTTCATTCTCATAAGACGTTCTTGCCCTTAATTTTGTTGTGTACTTAGAACACAGCACAGAAATTTGAAAGAAAACCATGAAATAGCTAGAAATAAAATGTGCCACTAGTGTACAAATTACTGTTTCCAGGCAAGTTTCCTCTCTAATCTGCAATTGGTCAGATAAACAGACAGCCCCGCCCCCAAATTCACACCATTGGTTGTGTCATTGTTGCTATGTCAAGCTGGCCAAGCAAACAGTGCAATGTTTTGAAGGTGCCAAAACTGTTTACACTTTTTAGGGGAAATCAACCTACAAATGGCTTACTTATTATAGACACAATGAACTGGATTTGAAAAAAGTCATTTAAACCTGCAAAAAAACTCACATTTAAGCAAAAAAGTGCTGAAAAAAATCCTTTTGCCTGCATAACTCATGTTTAGCTTCTATGCCATGATAAGTTTCTGTACAATGTGCACCTAACTGAGTCGTAGAGACCGATTACATAAAGTTCAGTACAGAGAGAAGGGGCATGTCCTGACTAACCACAAATCTGGTTCACAAAGTGGGTTCTGTCAATAAAGCTGTGGAGAGACTAATGGAGTGGGTGGCTTTTTGATCATCCAAGGCTGCATGGAGAAGAAATGGGATGAGGGTCAGCCCTCGCAAGGTCGGCAGAGCAGATGGAGCCTGTATAATCACATCTGATTATATTCATGAAATACATTAAATGTATACTGGAACTGGTTGTTCCTCGCTGTGAACAACAATAGGCAATGCACTCTCAGCAAAAAGGTACAAAAGCTATCACTGGGGTGGTATCCTTTTAAAATGTACACTTTTGTACCTTATTTACACTACCCCTAAAGAGTACATGTTAGTAACTTAAATGGACATAATAGTATCTAAAGTATACAATATAGTACCAAGTTGGTATAAATTAATACCTTTTAAAATGGTTCTCCCCCAGTGCCAGCTTTTTGTACCTTTTTCTGCAAGTGTGTAAACAGCAAAATGAACCTGAACTGTACTTCTTACACCGTGTCCACTTTGGACGTGACAGTTGTCGTGTGTGCCTCCAAAAATGTAATGTTAATTCACTGCAGTTTTCAGCTGAAATAAACACTACAGAGGCAATAAAACCCAGCAATTTCTATTCCTTTTCACATTTTTACATGGTTCCTTGGACGCATGATTTATAAACTATTACATTACGACATTTGCATTACATAACCAGATCCATATGTATGGCTTTTCCAAAGTAGTAAAAATGCTCGGTAGCTCACCTGGTACAGCATTGCACTTACTATGCAGAGTCAGAGAAACATGTTTTATGATCAAATGGCATGGTTGTTTCAGCAAATGTGTTTTTAGCTCACATTTGCTGTTATTAACACTATTTGGTTCATTTTGGAGTCAGGTTTGTGGTCAGTTATTTTCAAACATGAGAAGGTATTTAAACTTTTAGCACCACTTACTGAATATTTCATACCCGAACTGTGGCTAACATACTGTACAATAACTGACATAATAAAATATTGCCAGATTCATGATCATCTGTTTCAGATTATACTGAACACACTTTCAGCTCCACACACTGGACATCTCACTTTGACACTGCCACAAAAGGTAAAAGTAGTATTTCCAGTGAGTCTGGGTTGGTTCTACCACACTAGTGTAGGGGAAAAAAATAAACTGTAACAATAAAAATACAGAAATAAGCCTTTGTCTTTAGGGTTGTTTACATAACAACAGTGTTTTGGGAGCCTGAAAATGCTAACTTTCGGAAACAAGTTTTTATAGGGGTCCTATTATGCTCTTTTACAAAGTCTTGATTTTGTTTTGGGGGTGTACTAGAACATGCTTTCATACTTGGTGGTTCGAAAAACATATTATTTTTAACATAATTTACATTATTACAATACATTTCTCCCAGCCTGGCACAAATGGCTCGATTAGTTCCGGGTTTAATGAAGGCCCGCCTTCCGCAAAAATGAAATGTTTTGTGATTGGTTAGCTGTCCCACTGTGTTGCGATTGGCGAACAGCTTAGACGGTGTTTCAGTACTGCCACGCCCCTTCTCGAAGAAGCAAGTTCCTTGTACAACTGTTAGCGCAAGCTAGATTAAAGCGATTCTTATGTTTTAAATATGGATATTTTTCTTAGAAAAACGCATCGATTCGCTACAGGAGGCCTTTATTGACTCCCTGGAGCCGTGTGAGGCATGGATACACATTATTGGACTTGTTTTGGACTGATGAAGAGAAACACCTGTTTATGCCATTCTAAAGCTTAGGAGGGCCAGAATAAATTTTAATATAACTCCGACTGCATTCGTCTGAAAGAAGGAAGTCATATATACCTATGGAGGGTGAGTAAATAATACGCTAAAGTAGTGTTGGGTCCTATCATCAGCCTGCGAGATGGCCAATATATGATATTATCATGCTAATTTATTTAATTATTTTACAAACTTAGTTTCATTGCCCGAAACCAGCTCCAGCATAAGGCTAAAAGCAGCCTAACATTATAAAAGAATATCATCACTAATTAGTCTAGCCTAGTGCAAGTTTATGCATTTTAAAAAAACACTCACGTTATAAGTGAAGCTATCTACACTGTATGATGAATAAATCTCTTACCACACACTGCACGCATCTGCGGCACGTTACGGGTCTGAAGCGGCCACTCTAGTCAAAGCTTGTGTTTATACCCGCCGCGCTGCAGCTCGTTGAAGCGGCTCTCTGCACTGCATCGCTAAAGTTAGGACGTCTCTTACCTCATCCCTACCCACCCCCCAGCAATTTGAATTTCCGTAGGGGGGATTTCATTTAATGATTTTCTAATGGACTGCGTTGTGACATCATTGCATGCAGAAAACAAATGCTGTAGTCCAAAGGAGCCGTTCGTTGTAGTTCTTGAAAAGAGATTTTTTAAAAACGAAATATCTCCCTTTGGAGTGGACTTCGAGATTTGTAACTTTGTAGATATTTTTTATGCCCAAAGATACACACCACACACTGACTAAAATTTAAAAAATGAAAAAGCATAATAGCACCCCTTTAAGAGTAAGTTTTAAAAAAAAAAAACAAACAAAAAAAAAACAGTATAGTTCAAAAATACTATTATCGTCTCTGTGTAAATTACAAAAAAAATATGAATTTGTGAAAATTGTGATGTGTATGCGTATAGAGTGTTTTCACGACAAATCATCAGTCGGCCATAATCCTGGCACTGAACGTAAATAATTCCACTGAACTGAATGGAATGGATTATTGCTGCTGGAAATGGTCAGTTAGTGTCATATTTTGGCTAATCAGTCAGACTGGGAAAAATATTTGGAGTACTATAGACTGTCAGAAGTTATAAGAAATCAAAGAGAAGAGTGCAAAAAACTGTCTGAGGAAAGAAGGTCTTTGTGGTTGGAGACCACATTCCACATTCGTGTTTGTTCTTATCATTTCCTGTCAGGTAGGTGAAATGTTAGGCTAATATCTTATTACTGCTCGTACTTATCTTTACCACCTATTAACTTAAGTTTGTCAAAATATCACACCCTTTTCTGCTTTTTAGACAGCATAAATTAGCAGGACAGTTTATTCAGTAGTACATTAACCATGCAATCCATGCTGTTGTTTATATCCGGGTATCTCCAATACGGCCGTGTATCTAGGTAACTCACCAAACCTTGACGTATGTGCAAACCCTCTATTGGTATGTGTGCAGGCACGTAATACTTCTTTACAAAGTGGCATCACCAATTACTGGCCTAGCATGCATAATACAACATTTATAGTCATAGGATCTGTGTGAACGGGGATCATTTTGACATCATTGTCACTTGCGTGTGAAACGTTTCAAAAATGCTCTTCCATTTTTAGCACATTATTTTCATGTAAACATACCCTTTTTTTAAATCAATCGTGGAATTCATTGGCTGGATATTTCTAAATTTGTTGTCATCCATGGCAATACTGTAGGGTGACTGAAACTGGTTCTACTCTCGCTGTCACTCAGTGGACTTGCTCTCATTTCAAACAGTCACAACTGGTGCCATCTTGTGTCTCATTTATCAACTGCAGTAAAAATGACTTTAGGGGACTTGCATTGTTACATACCTGTTCAATCATAAATCTAAAATAGGCAAAATCCTTTCAAGTTTGGTATATAATATGCACTACTTGGTTAGCATGTACAGTTAAGTCCTGCCTGTAGATGCTGTGAATACACGAGTCTTAGGGAAAATGTCAGTTTCTGATTCTGGTGAAATAAACGATCTTGCAACAATACATACAGTTGGGATTTATTATGCTGTATATGTTTTACCAGTTCCTTTTTTTTTTTTTTTTTGAGCAGTCAGATTGGACAAAGTTGCTAGTGAAGGGTCTTTGGACAGTGCACGTTCACCAGAATCGCACTAACCAGCATAAACAAGACTGGTGCTGCACATGTGCTGAGTGCTGAGCCTGAGGCTGCTCATTCAGACCTGGAGTGAACCAGAGATTTAATCCATTTAGAGGCTCAGAGATCTGCTGTGTCACGCTGACACGTAGCCTATGCACAAGGGATCAAACATGCACATAAACAAGGGTTTTCTGCTAGTGTTCCTGTCAGGACGCATGCTGCGTTGTCACGTCGTCTACAAAATTTTGCCAGGGGGCTGACACAGACTTGAGGTCCTTAGAGGGACACACAAAACATCACCTTTTTGAGATGCTAAAATAAAGTCATCCAAAATTTAAAACTGCCATATAGTCTTCTCTCACGTTTCTCTTCCTCATGCAAAATTTGAAGATTGTTCTATGGTTTTTTATGCACTGAACGTGGATTGACTATTTCAAGCACCATTAAAGTAATTCATACTTCTGCACTAATTTATGCGTTTTTAATGTATTTTTGTCTTGTTTGTTACAAATCTGTTAAAATATCTAAACCATCTTAAATTGAATTACATTTACTTGAGATGCAAAGCGACTTAAGCTATTAAGTCTTATTTTCTGCAAACTGTTTAAAATGAAGCAAATTTATGCTGCAAAACAAAGGGAAAAAGATTTTTTTCTTACCCTACTGGCAGATTCTTGTTTTAAGCACAAACACACTTAATTTTGATTCATTTTTCACAAAACAACAATACAAAACTAGGTAAGAAAATCATTTTTTGTAGTGAAGATGTTGCAAGGCCTCCCCTATGATGCAGACAGAATAACAGGCTTTAAATCAATGTCTGACACCTCTGAAATATTGCGCAATGTGCTTTTACAGTGGTGGATTGACTGGAGCTCATTTAAAAAAACAGTGAAACACTGACAGCTTCAGATGCAAATACCAATCATTTTTACTGTGAGTGTGTTAACTGATCAAAACCCCGATTTTTTTGTGAATCAGCATTATTGATAGTTATGTTAAAGTAAATATTGTTCAGAATAGAGGAACAGAGGACAGCAGCTTGAGTCTATTTCGTCATCTCTATCTACACTCTACAGGACTGTGGCAGACTAACCAATCAGAAGCTTCATGAACTTTTACAGACATGTTGATCAATTGTCAATGTATAAAACTATATCAGTTATTTTGCTATGGATTAAGTTTATAAAACTTGAAATGGAGGACAAACTTCTTAAAATATTCCAAGCGAGTGCTGGCACAGAAAAGAAGAACACATCTTTTAAAGATTTTTCCCATGCATTTATGTATTAAAGAAGCTGTTTCCTTGCAGCCTTGAGGACATTTTAAATTAGTCTATAATGTCTTGGTTCGTTTAGTTCAATTTCAGTTTTTAAAAACATATTACATTCCACTTTCCCCTACGATTATTCAGCTACAGGAAGTCATATTCAGGTAAACATTATCCCAAATAAAAGCAACTCAAAGCAATAATCATTTATTGCACCGTTATTGCAGCATCAACACTAACATTTTGCTCAAGAGCTCATAAATCAGGTTAATCAGGGTGAAACGCGAGGTCAGTCTAGAACACAAGCTTGTTTATTTCAGAGGATAGAACTCCACCTTGTGGTGACTGTGAGAATAAACTCCAGCGTCTCGAAACATTTTCATTTGAATGGCACATATATTTCTGCATTTTAAGTTTGCATTTAAAGCTATGTTTATGGTTTAGAGCGAACTATTCATCAAATTCTGTCTGTATTGTGTTAATGTCAATTGCTAGTTCAGCTGTCTCACATGCTAATGTTTCTTTGTCTGTGAGTTTACCTTTAGCCTGTTTGAGTTTTCCCAACCAGGATATGTGTGTTAAAATATAGCGTGTTTGCACTGTGTTTGCCAAAATAAATGAGAATCATTTTAGAACCTGTAATATTTTATTTTAAAGTATAAAAATAATAGAATTTCTCTAAACAATAAACCCAGATAGCACACATACATCTGCAAGATGTCTGTTAAAGATCTGACAGACATCTTTTAGATGTCAGTTTCACGTACATTCTAAATCATATACATCTTAAAGACATCTAATAGACGTCTATTTGACATCTGATAGGAAAGGTCCAATAGACGTGTTGCAAATGATCAAACACTCTAAAAAATATGTCTTGCAGATGTAAATGCAGACGTCAAATAGACGTCTCCGTGACGTGTGCTATCAGGGAAGGGAGGTTTTGCCAAGCTGTTATGATAAGCTGAGTGGTACTTCTGGTGAACGTTTAATATGAGTCTACAATCAGGCATTAACAAATATCAACATAAACAAACCTTGTAGGTACAAGGTATGTACCTACAGTACTACTACTACTACTACTGTTGAAAAATTAATAAAACTTTGTTACACAATATTTCTCCCATCTTTTATATTTTATTAGTGCACCCCCTTTATTTGCCAAAAATAAAATGTAATTTTCATGAATTAAAAGATAAATCAATATTTTATGCCTTTATTTCATAACCAGAACAATTTAAATACACAACACATCATTTCATAAGGCTGTTGTAGAAATAAATATATAAGTTGTTTTATGCATTTAAATAAATAGACATGCTAAAACAAATCTGGTAACAATAAAATACAAGGTGAGAAAAAAATAAAACGCTTCGTAAGGCCCTAAACATAACTTAACTCTTGATAAATTGACGTTAAATTGTATAAGTTTCATTGTTTTAATTAATTAGACATGTTTTTTGATTAATAAAATGAAATTTAGCCATTAAAAAGGAGTCCAGAAAAGTTAAAACAGAAAAAAAAAAGAAAATGGGGCCCTATTTTCGCATGCAAATATATATATATATATATATTTTAAATGTATTAGTTTATTTGTGTAATATATTTTTGTAAAGTTATAATTTTGTGATAATACTTCGATATGTTTGCTATTTGCAGTGATTACTATTTACTGTTTTTTCATAGTGTAACAATGTTGTTTTGTGGCACTTCTTTGGCAAAGTATCTGTCAAATGAACTTTAATCGAAAGCACAATATGACTTTGCTCACACGGTGAGTTCATGATCCAATGTTATTAGAGTATCAGAAGAGGGGTCAGGTCAACAACCTTTTTTCTTTGTTCAGTTTGCACACTGAACATGGGTTAACTTATAGCTCTTATTTTTGAACTCTCAAAGTGCACCAGATTAATGAATTTAACTTTAAAATATATCCCATTTTCTCCTGCGGGGCATGCCCCCAGACCTCCCTAGAAGGATCCAGGTTCACCCACCTGTGTCTAACAAAATCTTATGTAATTATGATGTAAGCTCCCATCCACCACTACTAGCCCCTGATGTTTTGCCACCAGCCCCTGATGTTTTCAAATCCTAGAAACGCCCCTGGGCTCAACTACCTTAATTTAAGATATAATGCAGATTTAATGCGTCGCTAGGCCAAACTGACTACTCAGCCCCCCTAAAATTTTGCGATTAGCTCCATAAACTGTAAACAAATTCGTGATCGCCTCAGTCCCCTTTAAATTTCACATGAAATTGCAAACTTCGATCGGTTCCTCCCCATCTTTCAGCGCGTTCTTCAATCCGCAGACCAAAAAACCGAGAACAAGGTAATATCTGCATCTGTACAGTTTAAATACAGTTTACTAAATATCATGGAGGAGCAATCGGTTCCCCGTTTACTGTAGTCTAAGTATTCGCTGCGTTCACCCCTCATCACACCTCAGATGATTTCTCAGCAAAAAGCACATATAAACGCATACTTTAGAAAACGATCATGTTGCCATTTTCATTTGAAAACTTTCAATATAATACATATTCAAGTGCATGTGGCAAAGACGTTTGCATAGCCTACTTGAGCTAAGGAAAGAGTTGTACTAGAAATGCAAACCGTAAAATTTTGTATTGTGTGTGTGATCAGGAAGACTTGTATTTGGCTTAATCAGTGGTAAAATGTTATACCTATCTATACAATACAGTGCAATACTGAAATAAGTTTAGTATACCACCCCTATTATTTTTTATTTTATTTATATGCTATTTTTTAATCATTATACCCTCATTGGGGGCTGAGCCCCCCTACAATGAAAATCCTAGAATCGCCCCTGACTCTGAACACTAGAAGATAAGTATTTGATGACAAACATTAAGGTTGGCTTGACAAAGCCCAACCTGAAAGTATGAAATAGACTAAAAGCTTGAGGTTTGGAGGTTCCATTGTCAGATAGACAGAAAGACACGAAAACAAGTAAAAGCTCAGACAGATCATATTAAACCACTTCAGACCATGTTTGACCTCATGAACTTATTTCAACATATTTCTTTCTAGTATGTTTTAGCCTGTTCAAAACATGTTCCTGATGTGTTTTAGTATAGTTTGTTTTAACACAATTCTAGCAGTGTTTTAGCTTGTTCTTAGCATGCTGCTATCATGTTTTAACATGTTGCTTGCATGTTTTAATGTAGGTAGCATAGCCGTTTGGACATTAGAGTTCTACGATTATAATCTGTAAATATATGAGATGTACTGTTATGCAGCAACATGTATGTATATACTAAATCTCAACCATTTGATTGTTTATATCGCCATATGCAAATTATCTCATCTCCAGCTCTGAACAGCTAAATGTAGACAGTTAGACATTAACATTATAAATTTCTGTAAAGCTGCTTTAAAACAATGCATGTGCTATGCAAATAAAATTAACATGACGACTACTATAAAAATAGAATATACAGGAAAATTCTGTAAATGCAAACATTACCTTGTGTACCTTGTGTAAATAGCAAGCAGGACTGTGAGCAGATGTTATATTTGATATTTGCAACATGAAGCTGTCACTATACTTTTATGACGTAACGGCAGGATAATATTATACCAGTGCAAACAATTCTGAAAGAATTGAGCAATTAATCATCCTGCCAGTTAACACGAACCACTCCCTCTGCCACACATCCACATCCTGCTGTTCAGGATATGCAGTGTGTTTGTGCCGGGAGCTCAGCTGTGTGTTAGACCTGTGTGTTTTATTTTTATATCATAGCATCACTAAAATGATCTTCTCTGTAGTTATTCTCGTACTTATTTCTGTTGCAGCATCAAAAGGTAAGATAAAAAACTTGTAATTTTCAAAATTTTGCTCTTTAACTTAGAAGCAAGTTATTTATTTGTCAATTAAAACTAAAAATGTAAGTAGAGTTTAATATGTAAATAAAATGTTTTTTTTTTATGTAAATGTAATGTTTGTGCAATATTCAAATGCAAGTCTTGCAGAAAATCCTGGATTTATTTTTGTTTCGACTCAACAACAAAACCATGATTTAGCCTAAATCTATTTATTACCCAAAAATCATTATTCACTCACTCTGTTATGAATCTTTTTATTTTTCTATGGAGTTACACATAAAAACAGCATACAAAATATCATTGGAATACTATATTCCAAGTATCCTGATGCCATATTATAACTCTGTGTGAGAAACAAACCTACATTTTAAATCCACATTACAAGCTGACACGTTTACAGAGCTTGGCACATCCATGCTGCAAAAAAAAAAACAAACAAAAAAAAAAAAACATAACAGAATTTGTAATGGTTTTACTGGTTATAACGGGACTTGAATTGGTTTTAATGGAAACTATAATGGACCCTGTGGGTTTCTACTAATTGGTCGCCTTCTATGGTGGCTTGTTAAAATGAAGTCTTAATGGAATATGTCCCAAAACACTCTACGGAAAACCATTTCTTAATGGTTTTAAAGGTTAAAAGTTGATGGGTTTGTAATGGTACTGGAAACCATTAGAATTTCTGAGATGGTTTCTATTGTTTTTTTAGCAGGGATAGCCAATGAAATGTCGTAATATGTCACTGTATGGAGAATAAAAATTCTCCTTTTGTTCTCCGCTGAACAACATGAAGATGAGTAAATAACTACAGAATTATTTGACAGTGAACTATTCATTCAACTGCTCTGAATCTGGCAAATTCATTTATTCATCCATCTGCAGATAATTCAACAAATGCATCAACCACTGTTACACCACAGACACAGCAGTCCGAAAGTTCAACAGTCCAGTCAACTGCTGACACCAAAGACCCTGGAAATACTTCTGACTCACGGACCACAACACAGCTAATAATAAGTCAACAAACAACACATATGAATGTCACAAACAACACTCAGACAACCACTTCACAATCCACCTGGTCCCAAACATCTGAACTCACAATGTCCGACATGAAAATCACCACAGTCAACTCCAGTGAAACGAGATTTCCAGCAGAGCCAAACAGCACAGCGGGTACAAGATTCAACAAATATTTAGACTGCCATAATGGAAGACCAATGGATTAGCCTATAAATTCTTATAAGGTCGCAATTTTACAGGGTGTTGGGGCAAAATGCTACTAAATTGAGCAAAAATGCCCCCGAGCTCAAGCAAAAAATATAATAAAATAAAATAAAAAATACTGTAGCTAGGTCTAGGACAGCTGTCACGAATGAAGTGAAAGATTGGGTTTGTGGCTTTACATTTAGATTTGTTGATTTTATGTCAGATTTAGTTTTTCGCATGGGTAGCCGTGTTGAGCTTTATAATCAATCACACGCATTTCCGTTGAGCTTATGGACGCAACGTCCAATCAGAGGCGTTTTGTTTAGTTATCACGGAGTTCTGTATTCCTACTCTATATTCGTGAAATCTCTCATCGTAAACAACGAAGTGCAGAAAATATGTAAGTAAAAGATTGATTTTACAGTGTAGGCAGCTTCAGTCATTATAACGGGGGTTTGTGCTAAAGTGCATAACTCATGTTAAGACTAAAGTCATGGGCCGCTTTCTTCTTTACTCGCATTTATTCCCAGTTTGAATAACCATTTTGTTTATCATGCTACTAAAATATCCATTGGTAAGTTCTTAGCTTGTTTTAGCCAGAATATGTTGTGCTTTTTCTCCACAAACTTTCTATTAGTCGACAGTTATAATCATTTTTACAATGACAAGAGCACTAATGTCCAAATATCATTTCGTCATGATATTGCAGATTCACCCACTAATGTTTTTTTGTTTATAGGCTATTCACATTATTTGTGTAAATACATGTTAATAATTAGCCTTAAACAGATTGTGTAAATAAACACAGAGTACAGTAAATGCCAAGTCTGATGCAGCTTCTGTTGCAAGTGTAAAGATGGCTTTTTTTAATGTTGAGAAAACAGATATTGCCCCTTAATTTTTAACCCTAGTTTGTAAACCTTTGTATTTGTAGATTTATTCATTTATGTGGTTGATTTGTCCCTGTCTTGTATAGCTCTGGGAGACCGAGAAATACAAGATTTGGCAGCAAATCCAGGGCTGGTTGCAGTGGTGTCTATTTTCTGTATTGTCGTGGCTGCTGTTGTTGTGGTTGTGATAGTGAAGGCTGTTCGCTCCAGGAGGCCACACTTTGAGAGGCTCGATGATGTACCAATGGTGAGTCTCATATTTACAATAGTGGTTCTGCATCATAATCATAATTATGGGCCAGGCACCAAAGTTTTTAGCATTTTCTTCCAGCTGTGAGTTTTTGGTAGCTGTAGAATGATAAAACTTTGGAACACTAATTATGAAGATACTGTAATACTCTACCGCTCAAAAGTTAGGGATTAGTAAGACTTGTAAAGTTTTTTTAAAGAAGTCTCATATGCTCATCTTATGCATCTATATGATCAAAAATACAGAAAAAACAATAATACTGTAAAATGTTGTTACAATATAAAATAATGGTTTTTATTTTAATATACTTTAAAATATAATTTATTCCTGGGATACAAAGCTGAATTTTAATCGGCTGTTACTCCACTCTTAAGTGTCATATGATCTGTAAGAATTCATTGTAATATGCTGATTTATTATTGGAATTATCAGTGTTGGACACAGTTATGTTGCCAAATATACTTTTGGAACCTGTGCTTCTTTTTTCTTTTTTTTTTCATCTTTGATGAATAACAAGAATATATTCAAAATATAAATCTTTTCTAACAATGTAAATCTATGCTAGCACTTTTTACTCATTTAACACATGCTTGGTGACTAAAAGTATTGATTTCTTAAAAAAAAAAAAAAAAAAGTACTTTTGAACAGTAGTGTATATTTTTTAGAAAAGATTTCTATTTTAAATAAATGCTGTTGTTTTTAACTAAGTATCCTGAAAAAAAGTATCATAAGTTCCAAAAAAATATTAACCAACACATCTGTTTCCAGCACTGATAATAAATCAGTATATAAGACTGATTTCTGAAGGATCATGTGACACTGAATACTGGAGTAATGATGCTGAAAAATTCAGCTTTGATCACAGAAATAAATTTGATTTTTAATGTATATTATAATGGAAGAATGTTGTTTCACATCGTAATAATATTTTTCTGTATTTTTTATCAAATAAACACAGCCTTGATAAGCGTTAGAAATTATTTAAAATACATTAAAAATCTTACTAATTCCAAATTTTTGACCAGCAGTGTGTTTTACCTAATTACCTAATGACAATAAATTACAATATATATTATTTTTTAATGATGTTATATAATAATGCTTATACACTATCAAAGAGCAGCAATATTGTGAAATATTATTACAATTTAAAGTAACCGTCTTTAAAATAAAATGCTATTTATTCCTGTAATGGCAAAGCTTAGTTTTCATCAGCCATTACTTATTTATTTCTGATCAATTTAATGCATCCTTGCTGAATAAAAATATAAATTTCTTTAAAATTATTTCTTAATTATTATTATATAACATTATTAAATATCCTCCTGACATTAATTACCTTATTATTGTTGGAAGGAAATGATAAAGTGACTTATTTGTACTTTAATGATTCTTTTTTCTTTTATCAGGGCAAGGTAACTGAAGATGCACCATTTGCTCGCTACCCTCCAAAATAAATGCCAGTTTCTTAACTTGCTGCATATCTACACCTCTGATATTTAGCTTGCTGTTTGTTTTGGAATGAAATGTGCCTTTTGAACCTACAGACTTGATGTGCAATATCCAATGTATTAGTTAGGAAATACAATAATGCTGTATTTAATTTTTTTCCTTAAAGTGCCAAAACCAATGACAAAGTTTTCACAAACTTTCTATTAGTTGACAATAATCAACAAACAAGATTTTGTCATGATATTGCAGCTTCGCCCTCTGAGTTCTTTTTTTTTTATTTATAAGCTATTCACGTTATATTTAACCAACTATAACCAATAGTCAAATGAGGAAATCAAACTTTTACTGTCCTGCATTTTTTTCATTTACGAAAAACTAGTCTTCCCTAGTAAGGCTTTTTTGATTAAAGCTATCTTTTGATCACATCTACTAAATTAAAACATGTAATCTGAATGTACATAATAAGGATACAATTATGTCATGATTTGCACATGATTTGCACTTTCACTATTTATGAGAGAAATTTTCAGCTTGTCCTCCAGATGGCGACAAAATTGTTGTACAAAGATCCACTCCTTAATATTATTTGAGAACTGATGCTTCAGTAGCTTTCAGTGTATTTATTGACCAGGGATCAACTCAAATTAATTTAAAACTATTTTACAAATGTTTGTAAATAAATCTAAATTATACATTAAAATGCTGTACAATGGAAATACATTTTTGTTTGTTTTTTTAATGTTAGGGAAGTTGACTAATGATCTAAGCATTATAGCTAAAATTTAGCTCAATGCATAAGGTTCATCATTTATTTCTTTTATCTAGATTTTTTATTTTTGGTTTTCACCTTTTTGTATTTTTACAGATCACTTATGGCAGGGATGAGCAACTTTGGTCTTGGATGGCTGGTGTCCTGCAGAGTTTTTCTCCAACCCTAATCAAACCCACCTGCCTGTAACTATCTAGTGATCTTGAAGACATTGATTAGCTTCTTCAAGTGTGTTTGATTAGGGTTGGAGCTAAACTCTGCAGGACACCAGCCCTCCAGGACCGAAGTTGCCCATCCCTGATTTATAGTGTTAAAACTGAACGTACATAATTTCTGTGTAGTAACAACTGCAAAAAAATGGAAAAAATGTTTAAGCATACTATATCACACAGCTTGGCGCCTCATCAGATCTAGCCCTGCTGTGTAGGCCAGCATGCTCTCATTGTTTACATCAAGACTTTCCTACCATGTGACTGAATCGGCGTCATTAAAATCAGTGTGTGGTTCAGAGTTTGAAGTCTAAAACCTTTCACCTCAATATATAAGTTGAAGTATGTTAGCGCGACTGCAGAACAGACACACCTGCATGACGCTTCCCTGCTACTGCACAGGAATTCACAAGTAAGGTCTTTTCTTCTTTCTTTACATCTTCTATTGGTGCATTTACAGATGTTGTATTCGCAGATGCGTTCACTGCATATTTAACATGTTACAACAAAGTTTAGGGTCTTAGTGAAATATTTCACCTCAGTGGCTCAGTGACAGTTTCAGTTTATGATACTATTTAAAACTATTTGCCTAAATAGACTCAAGAGGCCACTTGTAAAACATTTTATATGTTTCCAAGGGTATATATATATATGACTTTTTTCTAGCTCATAATTCAACAAAATGTCTTATTTAATCTGTGAACACTGGTTTGGTTGTCTGAATTCGTACTGTATTAAGTAAAATAAGGTAAATGTAAAATTATTTAAAAGAAATGTGATACATATGTTGCAAGTTAAAACTTGTCATGTCTTTAAGAACTATCAGTTTCAGTTCGGTTGTCTTTCAAGAGTTGCTGTGTGCAAACAATATAAGTCTAATAAACCTAGAGCAGTCAATGATTGGCATGAATGTTTACTACATGCACAGGGAACACTGTGTAGTATACACTGTATACTATCTACTGTTGAAACAGCAGGCTTTATAAACCTTTATACAGTTTTATATGGTGGTAAACATGATACATTACCAGAGAAAAAAATATTGATCAGAGTTTGCTGTTCCTGAGCTCAGGATTCTCATGTATCTCTCATTTTAGTACACTGTAAAAAACAATTTGTTGAGTCAACTTAAAATAATTTGTAACCTGGCTGCCTTAAGATTTTAAGTTCAGTCAACTCAAAAAAAAGTTTATTCAACTTGAAATGTTACGTTATACTAAGTGACAACTTAGATATTTGAGTTGAATCAACTTAAAATTTTAGGGCACCTGGGTTACTTACCCATCTGTTAAGTTTAGCAAACACAAATATCTAAGTTGTTACTTAGTACAACTTAACATTTCAAGTTGAATAAACTTATTTTATTTTACTTATTTTTTGACTGAACTTAAAATTTTAAGGCAGCAGGGTAACAAATAATTTTAAGCTGACTCAACAAATTGTGTTTTTTATTTTTTACAGTGTATCAACAGCATGTCAGATGTTTCTCCTAAAATTCCTTAGGAGAAATAAAAGTAAACACAAATGAAACATGAGAAATATTTGAGACAAAAACAGTCAAAACTCTCTCTTTGTTATCTTGCTGCAATCTCTATCAAGATTCTATTATAGAAACATTTTATTGCTCAGAGGTTGTTCATTCAAAAATCGTAAGACTTAGTTATGATTCTCGTCTATTTCTCATTTTAGTATCAACAGTGTCTCAGATGTTTCTCTTAAAATTCCTTCGGAGAAATGAAAGTAGACACAACTGAGGTGTGAGAAAGTTCTGAGAGAAAAGAATCTGAAATGAGAATGAGCTGTGAGAAACATAGAAAATCTCTTTATTGTCTTGCTTAATCTCTTTCAAGACTCTATTATAAAAATGTTTTATTGCTCATAGGTTTCTCTTTTGTTTTTTTCTCAATTACATTGAGGTTTTTTACCTTTAATCATGAGAACAGTAGGAGCAGGAGAAGTGGAAAGGGAACAGGAGCAGGAAAGTACCTTTAGCTGGGACTCAAATTCATGCTGTCTGAGGTACAGCTGTGCCTTGATGTCAGTGTGCTGCCCACAGGGCTATTCGCTGTTCTAACAGAGGTGATTTTAAGCTCAGGATATAAGGGGTGATTCTCGTATATGTCATATTTCGGTATCAGCTTTGTCTTCAGATTTGTCTTAGGAAGGCTAAATTGTAAACTTTTACTAATTTTGTGAATCCTGAAACTATCATTTGAATAGCATTATACATTTCAGAATTACTAGTTATTAGTTTAAATTTATCTTCAGTGCCCAGTATTGTATATACAGCATATTTTCCAAACACACTAAAAAAGGGTTTATATTAGTGCAAGATGTTTGGTTTAAACTCAGTACTTTTTTTTAACAAACGTAACACTAGTGAAGCATTTCATAGGTGTTGCGTTACTTTTTTTTGCATTGAAAAGTTTGTTGCACTTGTCCCATTTTTGCATGCATGTAAATATAGGTCATGAATTCTTCTGTTAAATGATTGTACAAACTGAACAAAACACTGCCTACATGAAATGACTTCAGGTATGACAATGCATGTTTTGTGTTTGACTGAAATGGTGTGGGAAAATGACACTGAAGCTAACCAGTGGGAAGAAAAAAAATAAAATAAAAATAAAAGAGATCTCCTTAACACCCAAGATACTTCTGCTAGACAGAAATGAGGTTACTTTAACATCAGATGGAGACTTTTGCTTAAGTCTCATGCTTCTCAAACTTGTCTCCTGAGACAAAACTCTAACACTCTCACAATGGCTTTATGGCTAAAGTTTAAAGTCTCCTTTAAAGTTTAGAAGAAATCTCAACAGACAGCTCAGATTTTTTCTTGACTAGAGATTCTGAGGGTCTCACATTTGTGCACAAATTGTGCACCAAGCCACCAAGTCAAGTACTTTTAAGGCACTAAATGAAGTTTTTTAAAAAAAAAAAAAAAATGCATAATTCAGAGTTTAAGCCCATTAAAGGAGATTTTTCACTTCCAGAACAAAAATTTACTGATAATGTACTCACCCCCTTGTCATCCAAGATGTTCATGTCTGTCTTTCTTCAGTTGTAGAGAAATTATGCTTTTTAAGGAAAACATTTCAGCATTTTTCTCCAAATAATGGACAGCTATGGTGCCCTGAGTTTGAACTTTCAAAATGCAGTTTAAATGCGGATTCAAACGATCCCAAATGCGGTTGTAAGCGATTCCAGATGAGGAAGAAGGGTCTTATCTAGAGAAACTATAAATTATTTTTTATTTAAAAAAATATAATTTAAATACTTTTTAATTTCAAATGCTCGTCTTGTCTTGCTCTGCTTGAACTCTGTGTATTCTGACTCAAGACAATTAGGGCATGTTGAAAAACTCCAATCATATTTTCTCCTTCAACTTCAAAAATCATTTCAAAATCATCCTACATCACTGCAGAAGTACCGACCAAGTCTTTGCAAAGTGAACATGCAAAAAAGATCAAACACCCTTAACAAAAAAGGTAAAACGGCGATACAGGACGATTTTGAAGTTCAGGGAGAAAACAGGGAGTTTTTCGACATACCCATAAACTGTCATGAACCGGAACAAAAACAGAGTTCAGGCAGAGTAAGACAAGACAAGCTTTTGAGATTAAAAAGTATATAAATTGTATTATTTTTATGAAAATAACCGATCGTTTCACTCGATAAGACACATCTTCCTCGGCTGGGATCATTTACAACCATATTTGGGATCGTTTGAAGCCGCATTTAAACTGCATTTTGGAAGTTTAAACTCGGGGCACCATTGAAGTCCATTATATGGAGAAAAATGCTGAAATGTTTTCCTCAAAAAAAAAAATTCTTTACAACTGAAGAAAGAAAGACATGAGCATAATGGATGACAAGGGGGTGAGTAAATTATCTGTAAATTTTTGTTCTGGAAGTGGACTTCTTTAATAGATGTTTGACCCTCCTTGCGCATTCACTTTGTAAACACTGGGTCGGTACTTCTGCAGCAATGTAGGACGATTTTGAGATTGGAGGAGAAAATGAGATGGGATTTATTTGACATATCCTAACTATCTTGATATATGCAAAAATAAAGATAATGTTACTCTTAACTGTTGACAAATAATAAGATAATAGAGCCGTATAGTTTATGTGCATAGGATACATCATTTGTTGCTGGAAATACAAGTGTACCCAGTACCTTTATCAAAACTGACTTACAGAATTCTTACTACAGAAATGATCATCCTGGAGATTTCTTTGCTGAAAGGCACATTAAATGGCTTATGACTCAATCCTTGACTAATCTGATTATTAATACATATTATATGGTAGAACTGTTTGAGCTCATATTGAGACATTTGACTTGGTGCTTGTAAAGACAAATATAAGAGTCTTTAGTTTTAAATCTGAGCCCGGTATGTACTGTTACTGAAATCTCTCCTAAACTTTTGAGAAGACAAATGTGTGAGATCCAGTGTCTCTAGCTAAGGAGAAAGCTCTAAGCACACCGTGGAAAGTTATTGAAATCTTTTCTAAATTTGAATGAGACAAATGTGTGAGATTCAAAGTTTCTAGCACAGTGTGTGATGTGAATGAGATCTCTTCCAAAACTTTAAAGAAGACCATTGTGAGAGTGTTAGAGTTTTTGAAAAGCAGGAGACTTAAGCAAAAGTCTCCATTTGAATTTAAAGTAACCTCATTTCTGTCTAGAATAAATGTTAAAGAGATCTCACTTTTGATTTTTGTTAACATTTACCTGGCGATCCGTTAGCATTTCCATTTATTTTAATAATAGATGCTGTCATTCATCTTAATAGTCAATTGGCCAGCACCCGCTGCAAGATGCTCATAGGACCACAGAACATTTTGAGCCATTGATTACATTTTAAAATAGCCATGTATGATGACTTTAAGTCAAATAGCAACATGCAATAATATATGAGACGTTTAACAGTAATTTTCCTTTGGCTCCAAAAACAATTTTGGTGTCCAGAACTGAGCGCTTATGAACAGAGACTGCATGTATTTATGCTGTGTACAGTATAAACAGTAAAAAAAATGATTTGTACAAAAATGATTGTAAATACAACAAAGATTATTGGAGTGTGAAACAGTATTACAATAATACAAGAAAATTATACAATAATACAAGAAAATAATTTTTCAGTCCTTAGAAAGCAGCCCAACCCTGTTCCTGGAAATCTACTTTCCTGCAGAGTTTAGCTCCAACCCTGCTCAAACATACCTGTCTTTAATTATTAAGTGCTCCTTCAGATCCTAATCAGTTGGTTCAGGTATCTTTGTTAAGGGTTGGAGCTGAACTCTGCAGGAAGGTAGATCTCCAGGAACAGGGTTGAGCACCCCTGATATAGAGGGTATGCATGTGACATGGTATGCTCCGCCCACTGAATGGCAAAAAGACTGCGTGGCAGCATTGGTTTCAGTGTTACTTTGAAATTTCTTTGTAATTCTTTGTGAAATTTACTTGCATTTTATATGTGAAAGCTGTTTCAGAGTAAATACTACACCATTTGTTTTTGGTGTACTATATACTGAAGCAAGGATGATATTGAAGTAAGCTATTGTTAATGTAAATTGTCTTCATGCCACATCAAAATTACCATAATTATTACCATAAAAACCTTTAATGTCCTCGTTGAACTCGTACTTGCTACTTGTGAACTCTGAATTTTCTGAAAGTTTCGACTTGATTAGATATACTCAGTGACTTCAGCATTAAAATGTAGTTAAGTAGTCATCTTGTAATGTTTCTGTCTAATAACCTCTTTAATTGACTGTTTTCAGTGTCTTAAGACTAATCTGAAAACAAATATAAGACATAATACACACTGAAAAAAACTGGTGTACAATTCACTCAATTGCTAGTGAATTTCACAAACATTTCCAGAGAAATGCAAGTAACACATTGAATTAATCATGAAATTTTGAAGAAGAAAAACAGAAGTAGTATTTTCTGATAAAACATTTTATGTATATTAACTTCTTTTTTTTACAGTGCGGTTTAAAGGTAGCTGTAGTTTAATAACTACATAATAATGTCTAATGTAATGGATTTGCATAACCACTGTTGCTTGTTGTAGTATAGTTTTGTCTATTTATTACAGAAATAACACAATTCATTTTTGTTTTAAATCTGAATCCAACAACGTTAACTATTCTGTTCTGGTTGTCATTTAGCAATGCATCAATGACCTGTCGGTTGGGGTCAATGTATTTGCAGCAACCACACAAAAATGTCATTGTTACTCAAATAAAACAATTTGCAGTAAAGTCATGATATGATAAAAGTTCAGTATCGCCCGCAGTGTGTAAAACACGTAATTGTGCTTCACCATCAATTTGTCCAACAGAACTATAATCTTGAAGAGAATCAGTGGGGGGAAACAGCTTCAGAAGCACAATCACTCAGAATGACTGTATTCAGTCAAATTGCTCAGGCAGCAGTGACCTGAAACAACACTGAAGAGTTTGACTTCAAATTAAGGTTCAGACACAGCAGGCACACTTGTGTTCATGTAATAAACAGGCACAAAGTGCATAGAAATATGAGTCATACGCATTTGCCAATGAGAAAGAATACGTTAATGATCAATCAGCAGCAAAATCAGCATGTGTAGAGAAAATAACAATCATCGTGACACAGCCACTATGAAATAACACACATATGCCAGTTGAACTGAACGAGAGTATAGAGTATAAGTATTCTTAAGTTGTTTATCTGTATTTTGTTTCAGATAAGTCATTGAGATCTGGATGCATCATGGGTGCTTTAGACAGATTTTAATGCCTGAAAGCATTAAACCGCTCCTGAGAGATTTATAGATGTGCCATTTGGTCTTTCTAAAGGTTAGACTGTCCTTGAAATGGATTATGCTGAAATGTCATCATAAAATATCTCAATTTTTAAACGATTTAAAGATAATTTAGCGCTGTATGCTTGTGCAAGACGTTGTGCAAGATGTTGGCGCTGACCTGAATTTGCTAAGGTGTTTTGGGTGGTTTCTACAGCATTAGTTTGGTGTTCTGGGTTTCTAAGTTGTTGTGAATGGTTTGCTAGGGCTGTGCTGGGCTTTTTCCCTTGCAATTCAATTCAAGTACTCAATATAAAAAAACTGCAATTTGCCCGTGTCAAGTAACCGGCAAAATTCTGGAAGTGGTGCATTCCACATACGACAATCCATGAAATGCATTATTAGACTGTTTGCTAAGGCTGCATGACATATTAAACCTATTTTAAAAACATCATAATGCATAACGTTGTTTTGTATTCACAAATGCTACGATTAAGTTAATTAAATTTATGCACTTTGAAACACGCAGCGTTATTCTATGTGTTGATGTAATTTCAATTGAAAACAGGAAAACAGGGCGGGACATATCCAGCAGCCCCACCCCTTTTTTAAAATAGCCAATAGCGTTTTGTTTATACCACAGCTTGGGACAGAGCCGTTGCACTGGGTAAAGCCGCATTTAACAGCCACAATCTCATCCACATTGCATTATCTATATATATTATATCATTCTGTGTAGAATTCAAATGGTTCTGATATGTTTTGTGGTCTGCGCCAACTCGTGCAGATGATCCGTGCTACAGTGTCTCTGGACCGGAGCAGACTGTGTGTGCGTGCTACAGTGGAGCGTGTGAAACATTGCAAAACCAGACTTCATTTGCCCCAGTGGAATGCATTATTCCGTCTGAATCACTCCCTATCCCCTTTATAGTTTTCCATACAGAAAAAAAAAACAATTCTGTAAACAAGTGACCGATTTCAGCCGCAGCTTCAGCGTTTATTTATAGTGTAGAGGATGAGATGTATCAGATTCTAGAGAGCATTTGATTGGACAAAGTTTGCTGAGAAGCTGAAGTGTCATCACAATTGTTGATCCATATAGAGCAGGGGTGCCCAACCCTGTTCCTGGAAATCTACTTTCCTGCAAAGTTGAGCTCCAACCCTGCTCAAACATACCTGTCTGTAATTATCAAGTGCTCCTTCAGATCCTAATCAGTTGGTTCAGGTGTCTTTGTTAGGGGTTGGATCTGAACTCTGCAGGCAGGTAGATCTCCAGGAACAGGGTTGAGCACCCCTGATATAGAGGGTATGCATGTGACGTGGTATGCTCCGCCCACTGAATGGCAAAAAGACTGCATGGCAGCATTGATTTCAATGTGAATGCTGCGATAGAACACACACAACACCTCTAAAACCAGAGCTTTGCAACTGACTGTACAAAGACATTTGACAAGAAACCTGAGGTATATTTTACAGACTGCTGAAAGCTACTGAAAAGAGAAGCAAATGAATCGCCACAATTCAAAGAAACAAATGGTCTCCAGGCAGCCAAACAGATTTGCAATTATCATTTCATGTTAATATGTTGAATTGTGCAGTAAAATCATATCCTATATATTATAGTATATGGTATTGACAACTCACCAGCTAAATATTTACCAGCTAAATATTTACCATTTTAAATTCTGCATAACTGGATGTTTTTAAATAAGCACTGACAAAAACTATATACATTTTTCAACTGGATGATATATATAACATTGATATAAGTCATCGATTCCCGGCTGCATCAATATCTATTGACTAATGGATATTTGCTAAGTTGTTAGGAACGTTATATCAAGTTCAGCAACCTTTGGTTTAAACCGATTATCGTTTGTTTTACTCGCATTTTCGCACCTTCCCTATTAAATCCATTTACGCTGCAGGCTCTTTTGCCACTGAGGGAGCGTGTCCCGGCGGGAATGTGACGTCAATGCGGAAGTTAGAGACTGTAAGGTTTGAATGCTTATATCTTGTAAATGCGAATTTTGTCATTCTTTTGGAGCATACTAGCTTACAGATTACTTTAAGGCTAACATATTCATACTAAAAGCCAAAAAACTCTTTGATTTCATGGGAACTTTAATATGCTTTTATATGCGTTTAGGTTACATGCATCTCAGAGCGGCTTCGTTCACAGTAAGGGAGAACAGGGACGAACGTAACGTGGGACGAAAGTAACAAAGCTATTTTCTCAGAACCCGGACTTAATTTGCTTTCCAAGCTATGACAGCACATTTAGCACACAACCCTTGACAGAGCTGAGAAATATCATGTGATTTCATCATTGTTTCCCATGGTTAGTTCTGGAAAGCATTTTTCGAATACAATAAGTAAATTATGGAAATGGTACTTTTTTTCAAATTAGTTGTTTCTCGTTTCAGGTGTCACAGTAATGATCAATCTACATGTTATTTAGTACTGTAATACATCCTGAAGTTTGGATTTTCAGAGTTTTTCAGTGTAGAAGTAAATCGGATTTAAATGTCAGGAGTTACTGTCGGGACGAAGTAACTATTGCTACTTTTGTCCCCCTACAGTGACAACAAGTGTTTCTTTTGTCCCGCAGCATGCTAATTTGGTGACTTTCTGTGTCTTCCATCATTTATTAAAACATTCATTATAAATGTTTATGTTGTATTATACCAAAAGAATATGCCAAGAGTGAGGGTCAGAAAGACAGGCAGAGGTCTGATTCAGCTACATGTTCTTGAGAGGGCGTTTCTGGACATAAGCCTATCTGTCAGGAATATCAGTCTCGGAGTTGTTGCTACATTGCATTTACCTGAGTCATATTTAGGTTTTAGCCATACCTTAGCCTTTCCACCTCCACCTATGAATTTGCAGTGTTTCCAGATGTTTTTATGCACATTTTGAATTTATGCATACAAACAACTGGATGGAAACATGAACAGGCCTACTGTTAAATTATGTTGAGAATTTATATTATGCTAATTTAATTTAATTTTCATATGGTTCATTCTGTCAAAAAAAAGTTTTATTAAAATGAGCTGAATAAATAATTTAAACAAATTCAAGTTTGTGCACTCAGGTTTTGAAACATTTGATAAAACGTAAATTTAAAAGGAAAATGTAATAATTTTTGCAAAGATTAAGGACAAAATATGTGGATTTCAATTACAGTACATATCTTTAAATTATATGTTACATAATTTTCCACAGTTTTTTCGTACTGGAGAAATCTCCACTTCATACACCAAACTTTATTCTGGTGTATCACCAAATCTATATTCTTAAGATTTTTACAAAGGGTTTTCCTAAAAACATGGTGATTTTTGTTTTGTTTTTGTTTTTTTTCCAGCTGTTAACATAAATTTCTGATTTAGAGCATGATAAGAAGAGAAATCCAAAATCCCCTCTGTATAAACCTATGACGTGACAACAAAATGAAACTAAAATATTGAAACCGGCTTAATCCGGTGTCGAGATTGCTGTTTTGGAAATGTATGCAAGTAGTACATATTTAATTAGATAATGCATCTTTTGTATATTCAAATAGAATATTTCAGAATTCTTAATGCAATCAATCAACTAAGTATGGTGATATGTTTTGTTTTTTCCTGTTCACGTGGGGTGTCTGATTTTAGTAACTAAATATTCAATCACTGAAATCAGCTGATAGAAAAACTGAAAAAATGAATGATTAGAAAGGTTTCAATGGATTTAAAATAAACTTGCTTGACAAAAATCTAGCAAACCTGAAAGGGAAAATTTTATAAACCTTTTCTATAGGTTCTAAAGAAAAGTGCAAGAGAGTCCAGTGCAAACTAATTGCATATGGAAGTAACCTACATTCAAATAATGTTATGTTCATGTTTGTAACAGGTCAGATATCACGTGCGCAAAAAAGTCTAAAAAGACGTCAGTGAGACGTAAATCTGACCGCGGTCTACGCACTGGTGCTGATTAAAAAGTCTTGCGTATCTTGTAAGACTTATCAATCAGGCTCTAAAACTATTTTATAGCCCTTTGTCCCAAGAAGGAGAGAAAAATCATAAAACTACATGGTGGTGAGTAATTGATGACACAAAATTTGTATTTGAGTGAACTACTCCCAAGCGCATAATCTAACAGCTCAGATCACCTCCCAGTCGCATAAAGTAAAGATATGATTGATTAAGACATGACTAACATAATGTGACATATGAGATATTTTAGCGCCTTAGTGTAGATGAATGTATTTCTGTCCAACTCATTTCTCTCTTTCAGTAGGCCCTTGAAATGTTAGTTCAGGACTAGACAGAGATTTACGATGTAATGAAAGCGTTTCTTTAATTAAAGTGCTTTATACTGATCTGCCACAGAACTTATTAAATGTTTTTTTCTCGGTGCATCCAGCTATGAAGAAACTCATTGCTCAGATCTGAGCTGTGAAGAAACAGCAGATATGTTTGTCATCTGCCATATTTCAGCGTGTGTCTCTCAGTGGCGTTCTGCCATTTGAGCGGCTCTTGAAAGCCACCTGCTGTGTTCGTACGCATCTTTCATTGCATAAACACTCCACTGATTTAGACTAATTCAGATCATCTACAGCCCTTAAAACAATAAGTTTGTTTTATTGTTGATGAAACTGATAAACTTGTTGAACTTCAAGGTGAGAACTATTGCGATCAACCACTTTTTACGCAGGATGTATGTTAGACTGCGTCACTCAGCATCAAAGGAAATTTTTACAGCACCTTATGATAACACAGGGCTGAATCTAGTGAAAGAATCAAGGTTTAATAATTGAGAAGATGCAGATTTTTGTTTTTTTCTAAAGGGTAATTAAGCACATAGGTTATAGATTGTAGACTTATGTAATTTGATTGTTTATCATTACAAATCATAATTAGATTATTACTACTGAAAAAAGCAGCACCATAAATGTAGCCGATATGCAATTCACTGCAGTTTCCAGATTAATGTAACACCAACAGCAATAAAGCAGCAACAACCAACTACAAGTCTATAATAATTTCTTGAACATGTCTTTTTTTTGTAATAGGCCTTTATCATACTTCCGCGTTTCGAAAAGCGGACGTTTCAAATAGTAGCGTAAAAAAAAAACACTTCCGCTGCAGCCTTTATCAATGCCTGTGACCACAGCTTGAGATAGTTGTGATTTATTTATGTGCAATTCAGCACAGATTCGTCTTCTAAAAAACCCAAACTCAGTTTACAATCATAAATTGAATATTGTGAAACCAAGGAAGATTGCTTTAAGATATCACGACGTATACTTCGTGACTTAAAGGGGAGCGCGCAAGCCATACTGTATGTGATGACGCGTTTTAACGGTCATCATCATCATAAATCCTTTAAACTTTGTTATATTCTGATTTTTAAAAATATGTATGTGCATTTATAACACTATATTTTGTATTATACCACCTTTTCATCAAGTTACCATAAAACTAGTTAACGCTATGCGAGGGTGCTTCTAATGCTGTGTCTATGGGAGGGAGGGTAAATTTGGCATTGTTCTCTCTTCTGACTGCCGATTTCAGTCTCTCTCAATTTTTTTTCCTTTGAATGAAAGTCGTGAAAACACTATCGTGTAGTTTTTCTTTTGTTATTTGAGCAAATGGGAGTGCAAAAAATATATATTTGTGGTACTCTCACTTTCACTGCTATCGATTTTACCCATCTATGACGACTTCCGCTTTGAGAAACCCGGAAATGTGAGGTCCATTCATTTAATCTCATGACGGGCAACAGGGGCAGCGCTGACAACCGCGTCAATCAGCTAAAGTTAAAATGAGGGATGACATACATAGTAGGGTGTCAGCAAAAAATAAACATTTGCATATTGCCGTTTTTTCGAAAGTCCAACTAAATTAGTTTCATTTTCCTCACTAAACTGGCGTCTGTTCATTGACCATAATACAGGTGGAAATTCCTTTACGCTACTAATCGGAGCCGGATGTTACGACACGCGGACTGTGATAAAGGTGTATTAATATAATTGGTACAGGAAATTCTAAGTCGAAATCTGCTTGGTAAATAATAATGCACACATTCACGTTAAAATATGCACACATTAACTATTATTTATAAGCCAAATATCTCGAAAACACAACATGTGAAATTTGAGGAAAAAGTCACGCAGTTTGCATCACTGAATACATTTCTATTGCTGTCAAATTTCAAATGTTTCGCTACTTCAGTTTTACCTAGTATGGAAGGCAGATAAGGCCAAAAATCTTTTAATGGAACCCATGAAATTTGACTGCAATTTTAAATGTGTCTATTTTGTATGTGTAGACAAGCACATCGATTTTTGCCATGTTTTTTTAGTACCTGTAAAGACACATTTTTATTGTGTAATGTTTGAACATGTAATATTTTTTAAAGCAGACTTACCTGTAAATTCACCCACATATTAATCCTTTCTTAGTTCAATGTGACATTGTTTTACTGATATCCACTGTGCTAAAGTAAATTAATGTCACATTGTAAATTAGATGTAAATTAGAATTAGAAATTCTGTCATTAATTACTCACCCTCATGTTGTTCTAAGCCCGTTAGACCTTCATTCATCTTCGGAACACAGATTAAGCTATTTTTGATGAAATCTAAGAGCTTTCTGACCCTGCATAGACAGCAATAGTACTATTACATTCAAGGCCCAGAAAGGTAGTAAGGACATTGTTAAAATAGTGCATGTGACATCAGTGGTTCAACCGTAATGGTTCAAATGATTACAAAAATAATAAGCACTGATGTTACATGGACTATTTTAGCAATGTTCTTGCTTCCTTTCTGGGCCTTAAACGTGTCAGTTACCTTGCTGTGTATAAAGGGACAAAAAGTTATCTTAATTTGTGTTCTGAAGATGAACAAAGGTCTTACGTGTTTGGAATGACAGAATTTTTATTTTTGGGTGAAATAATTCTTTAATTTACATTTTGACATTAATTTACTTTAGCACAGTAGATATCGTTAAAGCAATGACAGAATGTTCATTTCTGGGTGAACTGTCCCTTTAAGACTTTGAGACCTGAGAAAGAACATTGAACTAAACAACTATAAAGGATTTACAAATCATGACATAAGACTGACGTCACACACAACATTATAACGTCTGATGTTTGCATAAGTGCACACCTTTGTTGTATAACAACACCCTTCATTAAAAAAACAGGTTTGTTTACATCTGATGTTCGTATACATGTACCAATGTAATTTTATTAGCTGTTGCTGTCACATTAAAGCAGATCGAAATTTCATACGCTCCTTTTAAATACTTTTGGCCCAGTCCACCTTCCATAACCTAGCTCTCATTCAGTGTTAAAATGGCGCTTTGTGCTGGAATTTGTGCTCTGGTCCTATGAATAGTAAACCCTGCCTACTTTAATTTAATTGGCCATTTCAATCATTTTGACATTGACGAGCACTGTTAGACCACTGAAGCACACTGGCCAAAATATGGAGCTGCATAATGGAGTGCAGCAGAGCTTCGCAAGAATTTCAAATGTCACTTTTATAAGTAGATGTGCTTGGTAACATTTCATTTCATTGCAAAGCAAGAACCAGTATAAACCATTGCCATAGTCCCGTTCATCTGCTTTGGTGCTTTATCACTGGACATTCCAATTGAAATTTGCATGAATAGCCAAAATATTATTTTGAAAAAAAAAAGGTCCCCACAGGCACCTTGAACTGACTGGCTGAACTGAACAAGAGGAAGTGCTGAATTTATCACATCATCTATTTTAAAAGAATCTATATAAAAACATCTGACAACAACACTCACAAGCCTTTTAATGAATTTTAAAGTGTTTCATATGTTACAACTGTCATTCTGTGTTTACAATGATTTAGTTTCTGTACTGTAAGTGTGGGTGAGCTGTAAAAGCAGTAACATATTCATACACACCCCAAATTAACACTCAAAGAAAATCACACTATTTTTGGAGGTGTAAAAAAGAGGATCTGTCGCTGAATAATCACTGAGGTGGGAAACATCAGCTGTTCAGTGTAGATTTTCACAAAACAGAATTGTAGGGAAGCGTAAGACATACTTTCTTGCGTATGGTTATTATTTGCACTTTGCAGCTCAACATTACGGCTGTACAATTTTTTATTTATTTTTTAATTAGAGATTAGTCATCTTTCTCTTTAGGTTTTAAGACAAGAAATAGCTTAGTTAACAATCCTACTTCATTACAGAAATAATTTAATAAGATTCATTTTTTCTTACTTTCTTGATGATGAATTTAATTTGGAATTGTGTTATTAGATCACTTATTCTTGAGATAAAACACGTCCCACTAATTTAGCTGTCATTAATTTTGGGAATTTTTAACATTTCTGTCATCTTATTAGCAGCAGCACCAAGAATAAAGAAAGAAACAAAAAAAGAGAGAGAGAGAAAGAAAGAAAGAAAGAAAGAAAGAAAGAAAGAAAGAAAGAAAGAAAGAAAGAAAGAAAGAAAGAAAGAAAGAAACCTTTAAAAATAAAAAAGACGCCTACTTAATACATTAGTGATATGCAAAATATGACAGTGGTGGCACAGTTCAATATAAGGAGCAGAAAATCAGTTTTAAACTGTCACATAGTCTCAATTCACTCATTAGTTGAATTAATATATGCTAGATTTTTTAATATTTACACTAAATATTTGATATTACAGATTTTTCTCTGATGATATTGGTCCTGCAGGGAAATAACTGCAGATAAAGAACCACTTAAAAATACTTGGTATAAACAAACGAGCATTATCATGCAGCTACTATGGGGTTACTGAGAACATGAGCTAATGAAGAAGAAAGAAAATAAAACAGTTACTTAATTAGGAGTTTGATTTAGTGCACAGATATTTTACACTGTCATACTGCTGATTGAGCTAATGAATCTATGGTTCGGGTGGATTTTCTTTGTGTTGTGATTCATGCAGTCGTGATGGAGACTGCTGCTTTGCTAGTGGCATTTAATGAAGAGAATTACTGCTAATGCCCTCAGGGCACGATACACACGTCGCATCACACACACATGCACGCACACACACAATCAGCATTCAACCGTGCTTCTCTATTGGGACAAAACAGGCTAGATAGATAGATAGATAGACAGATAGATAGATAGATAGATAGATAGATAGATAGACATCATATAAATATCCCAAGCAGTTCTTTACAATTTGAGGGACAAATGCATTCTTTTAATGGAAAATACGTATATTTAAATTGATAACAGTTTACAGTACTTGTAGATTTTTTTCTATAAATTATAAATGCTTTTGAAAGAAGTCTCTTATGCTCACCAAGATTACATTTATTCATGCAAATTAGAGTAAATTTGCCAATATTGTGAAAAAGTATTACAATTTAAAATAACTTGTCTGTTTTATTATGCTGTATTTTAAAATATAATTAGGGGCCAAGCACCAAAGGTTCTCAGGTTCCTTTCTATGGCAGCCCAAAGAACTAGCTCCAGGAAAGTTTTGACATTTGGACATAGAGGACAGTCTCAATATTAACCATAGCAAATCTGAAATCTATCCAGCGCCACCTATTGGACTCAAATTTCTGCTAATAACTTGAACCGCTAGAAGCAAAATTTCCTCTTATTCCTTGCCCCTTGTCGAGTGAAATGCACACCTGACACGAATCCTGTCCACAGAGGTCTCCTGTGCTTTATATTGACTCTTACACTACACAGACTGTTGCACTACACCCTGGACTACACTTCCCATGCACCACTTCACTGATTACGCACAGAGCTGCAACCAATCACACACAGTATAAATATAAGGTCCTAACTATCATTCAGGGCCAAGTACTGCATTGCATTTAACACTCTCCTAGTGTTAGCTACATTACAGAGCCTCTCCAGGTATTTTCCTAGTTTGCCTAGTCTAGTTTAGTCTTGTTTCCAGCCTGGTTATCCTAGTCTTAATCCTTGCCTGTTATCTCATCTTGTCTGTCAGCAGCCTGCCCTGGATTTTTTGCCTGTCTTGGATTAACCTTTTGTCTTGCCTTTTTGGACTCTGTTCGCCCCTCATTTGGACTGTTGTCTGTCAGTTTGGATTACGCCGCAGACTGACACTCGCCTGTCCCTCGCCTGTCCCTGGATTACTCTTTCATCTTGCCCTGTTTGTATCTGTTTGTGTTTATCTCTCAGTCAGCGATAGCAACATTACAGAGCGACTCCAAGTAGTTTCCTGAGTCTTGTCAAATTTTTGTAATATGTAAAATTTTTTGGGTCTAGATTTTTCACAATTTTGAATTTACTGAAAAGTCTACATTTTCAAACTTGCCCTAGGCGGTTTGTCTGCTTTTCACCAAAATTGTCTCAGACCATATTGAATGCTGGCCAAAAGTTACAAAAACCTTTTTGATATACTAAACTGTTTTTGTAAAGCATGTTTACAAATTTGACAAAATTCACACAAAAATGGACATGAGGCTATATCTCTGCAACACTTTAGCAGATTCAGACCAAACTTGGTACATGTTATACCAAGCATGACCTGAGGGCACATGAGAAGTTTCGGCACAGTGCGACTTACTGGTCAAAAGATATAAAAAATGTGATAATGGCATACCGAATCAAACAATACCAAATTTTCCTGTGTCAGACATTTTGAGCATGGACCATTTCGAATTTTGTATTAAAATGCTGTATTTTTCAAATGCTTTAGCGTATTGTTATGAATCTTTTAGAATCACTTATGGGAGAGTTATGAAATTTAGTACACAGATAGAGGACTGTCTTATCATCACCCATAGCAAATTTGGAGTCTCTAACTAAAACTGTCTGATGCTACCACAGGCCCAATTTGCACTCCTTTTTCTTCGTATAACTTTTGACCTGTAAGGTCTAAAAGCAAAATTATTTAATCCTCTGATTCCTTGGCTCACACTGAGTCTAATTCATCCCAAAAATTTATTTTTTATTGTCAAGATTTTTTTGCAATTTAGAATTTTTCAAAAAAATCTTCTTTTTTGAACTCGTCATAGATGGTTTGTCCAATCATCTTCAGAGCAAGTTGGCAAAAAGTATTCAAAAACTTTTTGATATACCAAACTGTTTTCATAAGCCATGCACATTAACGAATTTGACGAAGTTGCAAAAATGCAAAAATGGACATGAGGTTATATCTTTGTCAATGTTTTAGTGAATTCTGACCAAACTTGGTATGTTATAACAAGCATGATTCCAGTGCATACGAGTAGTTTCAGCACAGCGCCACCTAATGGTCAAAATATAAAATAATTGACATTTCTGCTTATAACTTCTGACCAGTTTGGTTTAGTTCAAAAACTGGTCATTAGACTCAGAACGGCATAGCAGAACTCGTTAGATTCGGAACGGCATATCAAATCAAATGATAACTAATTTTACCTACTGTATGTCAGCCTTTCTGGGTGTCAGGTATTTTGAGTTTGTAGTAAAATTTTCTATCAACAAATGTCTTTAACAACCCTGCTCCTAGAGAGCTACCATACTGCAGAGTTCAGCTTCAACCTTAAACAAACACACCTGAACCGGCTAATCAAGGTGTTCATGGTTGCTTAATTACAAACAGGTGAGTTGAAGCTGGGCTGGAACTTAAGTCTGCAGAAGGGCAGATCAACAGTAACAGGGTTGGAGAACCCTGGACATTGCTGAGTAATTAAAGATAACTCCTTAGCCCTCTTTATTTTACCTATGTTGTGCTTGGCCCCTTAATTGCTGCTTGCAGCTGTATTTTATCCCTGTGATGCAAAGCTGAATTTTCAGCAGCCATTACTTCAGTCTTCAGAGTCGCATGATTCTTCAGAAATCATTCTAATATGCTGTAATAATATTTCACATCAAATTTATTCAGCCTTAATGAACATGACACTTCTTTCAAAACATAAAAAAAAATTATAATTGCTCCAAACTTACCAGTAGTGTATATTAAATGGCTTTAAGGGTGCTAATGCAATATCACAACTCCAGAGGAAAAAAGGGGCATATTTCTGTTATCAAGTCCAAATAGTGTTATTGAGAATCTAATGACATGTAAAATGACATCAGAATCTAATGACACATAAAATTGTGGGACATTTTACTCCCATTAGCTTTGCAGATTTAGCATGTTAACACATTAAAGCGTCTCATGTTCTACATGTCCTTTAAATCATCTCTGTCTGTGGCGTATTTTTAGGCAGATGGGCGGCAGTAGTTGGTTGTATGCGTGAGCTGAGAAGGGCAGGATGCTGAAGGGAGACCAAGCAGCTGACACAAGCGTTCAATACCAACAGCCATCGATCTACATTCACTGTACTGTACATATTAGCAATCAGAGCAGGGAGAAAACTGACTGACAGTGCAATAAAGAGACTATTCTTCTATCGTTGGCTGTGAAAAATCAGTGTTGTTAATCAGCTGACCCACCACCATTCATCACAGTAGCAATCTTTAGATATTACAATGTCTGTTTGAGAGATTCCCTGTAGTTCAAAGACTGAGTCATTGTAGCTATCACAGATTCACAGCTTACATGAAGCAATTAACACACAAAGCCCACAGTTTGTCAGCTGACGTCCTACGGCGTCCTGCTTTTCATATTAGTCACCAATGCGGCTCCTGACTGTTTGTCAGATTCAAGGAAAAAAGCTGATTCCAACTCAGCTGGAGCATTAGAGAAGAGACTGCTGGGTCGATATGAGGGCCTGTTTGCACTCTGCACAGACCACTGATCAATGACACCTTGATTTGTGTTAATAGGATGATACTTATGTCATCTCTGGGTATCTCTGAGATGTCATGTTGTTTAACTGTGAATACTGAGCTGAGATATCATGGTGGTTTTCATGCTTTTGTAACGGTCACCTTAGAGTGCAATATGACTTCATTTATTGTTTCTCTTCTATGAATTAATGCCAAGTATACTTTAGTTTTGAGGCAAATGTATATAAGTACAGCCTTTTAAAGAAAGTTGTTTTTGGTTTCCAATGTACAATAAATGGCTTTTTAAGAAACGGGTATGTGACCTTAGCAAGTTTTCTAAATATCTGCAAACATATTATGGTATTTTAAGCAAAAGTTCACCAAAAATGAAAAATACCCCCTGATTCATCCACCCTCAAGCGATCCTACGTGTATATGACTATGGCAGTGAATGAGGGGTAGAGATTTTGAAGCCCGAAAAACATGCATCCATTCATCATAAAAAGTGTTCCACAAGGCTCTGGGGGGGTTAATAAATGCCTTCTGAAGCAAACTGATGCATTTGTGTAAGAAAAATACCCATTTTTAAAACTTTATATACCATAATCTCTAGCTTCGGCTAACTGTCGGAAACGCGTTAACGAGAGCTGCGTTCCAGCGAATGACGTGGGATGTAGGTGTAGCGTAAGCTCCAGTGAGAAGTGACGAACACGGAAGCACCGTGGAAAGAGCAAAACAAAACACCGGTCACAAATTAAAAGTATAAAATGAGGATTTGTAAAGAAAAATGTTGGAGGATTTCAATATAAGCCTAGAGGAGACTGTTTTTTTGTTTTTTTGGTTTTTTGAAGAACCTTTAAAGAACCATTTTTTTTATATAGTGTATGCTATGCCTACATCCTATGTCATCCGCTGGAACTCCACTTGTGAACAAGCATACAACAGTTACCAGAAGCTAGAGATTAGGGTTTATAAAGTTTAACATATGGATATTTTTCTCACACAAACACATGGATTTGCTTTACCCCCAGAGCTGTGTGGAGTACTTTTTATGATGGATGAATGCACTTTTTTTGAGCATTTTATTTTTTTATTTATTTATTTTTTTCAAAATCTCAACAACCATTCACTGCCGTTATAAAGTTTGGAAGAGCAAGGACATTTGTTAATATAACTCTGATTGTATTTGTCTGAAAGAAGAAAATCGTATACACCTAGGATGGCTTGAGGGTGAGTAAAGCATGGGGAAATTGTAATTTTTGGGTGAACTATCCCTTTAATGCTTTAGTATGGTCAAAAAAAAAAAAAAAAATCATACAGCACCATATTTGTAAAAAAAAAAAAAAACAATGTATACTTAGTTATAGTTAGTTTTGTTTCTATCTATTACTAGTATATACTTATTGATGAACATATGTGTTTGTTTGTTTCTTTGTTTTTTGCAGTTCTCTCATGGATAATTAAAATTCTCAAGATGTTTCTGAAGTAATCACACTGTGAGAGCTGTAGACATGGACAATATGGTATGTGATTTTATCTTTAGGTTCTATTTAAAGTTTGTGTTCTGCAAATATGAAAGATATAAATATAGTCTGTAAGAAGTTACTCAGTGTTTTTTTGTAGTAGGTAAATTGCACATATTTTCAAGAACAGCTGAATTTTTCACTCTAGCATTTTTGCAATCTAGCATTTTGCTTAGCTGACCTGCGGCTATTTTTTCTTCTTCTCAGAGACGAAGAGACTCACTAATCTCCAACCCAATGGAGTTTCAGCACAAAACCAGCAGTGCTGTTCGCCGCAGGTTCTCTGGGACGCTCCTGCTCCCGCCTTTGGCCCGCAGACACTCCACCTTTGATGGGAAAAAGTTAAAGGACCTCGAAGCGCTGTATAAATCAGCCCTGGCCCATGGGGATGGCCAAAAAGAAGCAGAGTGAGTCATCTTACACACCATAACGTTTTCTGCCAAATACATTTTAGGGGTCTGATAAAAGTGTACAAAATCCTAACTGATGTGGTCGCAGCTACTCTTCAGTACACCATTTTTTGATTGAAGCACATCTTTAGAAATCAAAGACGGACTGCTGCTGTCACGTGCCGAGTGGTTTCCAAAGTGGACACTGAGGGTGCAGTTACTGACACTGTGAGCAAAATGTGACTCAGTTCAATCACGATGCTTATTGTTTTTATGTATAAGCTGACATGGTGTGCATCACAGTGAGTGTGTTTGGTTAAATGTCACCGAAAAGCTATAAAGATCTGATCTGACAGGTATTATGGGCCATGAAGAAAACTAGCTACAGTATGGACATTTCTTTGGAATGGGAGTGTTACTTCTGATACCTGTTCCTCTTTTGCATCTAATGAATTTTAAATACTTGTTAGTTAAAATGACCTGGGAAAGCAAACGATAGAAAGGTCATGGAGATTTGAGTAGAGGGTGGGAACAACTCCCGGGTGCTTCTCCTCTGTTTGCTGATCTGGTAAAAGGGCACAATGACTTGGAATGAGATCATATGAATACTAAGACTGAAATTTAACACATTGCATCCCACTATGAGCTAGCATGCTGCATTTAATTTTTTGGTAAGCATGATAACAAAAGAGCAACATTTTTTGCTAAGTGCACAAAAGTTTTGTGCTGCCACAGCTTGTCTAATTAGGCCTGTTCCTGTTGCGGGAAAAAGCATGTCATATCAGCTTATAAAGTGGTCAGGCTTGTTTTTGGAACATAACAGCTGGTTTGTTACTGGAAGGTGGTCTACTAGCTCTAACCAGATTTATCAAGGTCTATCAGGTTGTTCGCTGTCCCAGCAGCTGGTAGTCTATTTTCTAAATCAGTTTGAAGCAGTTAATGATCAGAAATGGCCAACATGGTCCAGCAAAAAAAGCCATAAAACCCCTATATACCCCTATATATATGTTACATCATATAAACACCCCAATAATTTAATGCAATCACATTATTTCTATATTACTTCAGTATATATATACATTTCTAATCATTTAAAAACATCTACTACTATAAATGTTTTATGTAGGTGATTTGTATTCTTTATGGAGTCTTATATTTAAATATTTTATTAATATCTTAGTCTACAAAATAATAAGTTATTTATTTGTATTCAATTTTAAATTCCTTATTTATGATTAGTCCTTTGGATTAAAAACAATTCACTTCAGCAGGCAGTAAAGTTTGATGGTTGACTGATTCATATTCATGATTTTTAAAAATGTCCAAGCATTATAATGGAAGTGAATGGCTGTTGAGATTTTAAAGTCCACTAAAGTGTATCAATCCATCATAAAAAGTGCTCCACACTCTGGGAGGTTAATAAAGGCCTTCTGAAGCAAACTGCATTAGAAAAATATCAATATTTAAAACTTTATAAACTGCTTCCGCTATCTGTCAAATGTGCTTTCACAAGAGAGTGGCGTTCCAGCGGATGACGTAAGACGTAAGCAAACACGGTAACGAACGCGGAAGCGCAGAGGAACGCAAAACAAAACACAGGACACAAATTAGAAATACAAAACAAGGATTTGCAAAGATAAATGTCAGAGGATTTCGACATAAGCCAAGAGGAAAACTTGGTTCTCGCAAGACTAGCATATTCTCCCCAGAGTGATATATAAAGTTTTAAATGGATATTATTCTTACACAAATGCATCGATTCACTTCAGAAGGCCTTTATTTACCCCTGGAGCTGTGTGGAGTACTTTTATGATAGATAGATGCACTTTATTGGACTTCAAAATCTCAACAGCCATTCACTGGCATTATAAAGCTTGGAAGGACATTTTTTAATATAACTCCGACCATACTAGTCTGAAGGAAGAAAGTCACATACACCTACCTTGAGAGTGAGTAAATCATGGGGTAATTTTCATTTTTGGGTGAACTATCTATAAGCATCAGTTTGTAGTTTTGTTTTGGGGTCCCCTACAGTTAAGTGTGTTGAATTCTCTATTGTAATTACAGTTGATGGCTGCACACGTGCATTCGTTGCTACAGTAAAGCAGTCAAATTTCTAATCCCATAACTAAACCGTCATCCTCCCATAAGAGACAATTGTGTTCGAGCACGGGGAAGAAACAGCCATTTGTCTGATGAGAAGTCATTGTACCATCAGAATGATTTTGAAACTGATATTTTCAAGACAAAGAAAAACTATGTCAGTGTTTATATCTCAGTTTGGGGGTATGTAAAGTACCTGGTGATGTAATGCACTGGGCGTCACTGTATCGCGTAGCTCTGCTGGATCTTTATATCCTCCTCAGCGCGCGCTCTCTCTCACTCACTTCAGCCGAATACAAGCTGCATATGTGCCGCGACACCGAACGTTTCGCCTTTTTGTTTGCTGTGAGACGGCCATATGTCTCAGACAGTGTTTGTATTGACTCCGTCTCCGTTTGCTCCACCTGAACGGCGCGGAGAGTGACTGAGCGAGTGTAACTTTGCTTCTGTTTTATTATACTGAGCGTTTCTGTCCTTTGCCGTGTAAACTTGAGCGTGTCGCGGGTTCAGCACCACTGACCGCTGAACAGCTCTTCTGACACTGAGGAAAAATACGCGTCTGCGAACTTCGAAATATTCCAGACTTTGGACAGCAGACACGGAGCTGAACTTGTGCAGTGATGGAGTGCTCCGCGCTGAGCAGGGAAGGCGCTGGTATGGCCAAACCGCCGAAGCATCTCTGGAGGCAGCCCCGAACCCACATCCGAATCAAGCAGCGGTACCACTCCGACACCGAGCGGTACCTGTGCTGTAACCGAGCCACGGAGAAGCACCGCCCAGGTCTGAAAAAACCACGGATGTCCTGGCCGTCTTCTTTTAATAAACGGTAAATCGCAGGGATCAGTTCTTTTGAAATGCAATAGAGTAGAACTTCCTAATGTGAAATGACAACTTCCCCATGTGGTAGTCATCTGTATCTCAGTAACTGTATGTGCTGGTTTTCAGCGAACCGTCCAGTTACGCAAATGCTTGTTTTGAAAGGGTAGTTTGGTGTTTTGGTTTCTAAAATCCGCTTAAATTAAATATTTAATGTGCATTCTGTCGTTCAAATTGAGATTATAACATAATCGTATTTTGTCAAAGCTGTTACAACTATATAACGGAGGTAGATTTTAATTTAGTTAATAAATTAGGTCAATCTACCAGTTTAAGTAAAATACTACTCAGAGATGTCCGGTCGGGGCAAGTTGACACATTGATTCATGACGTTTCGTATGTACATATTTAATATTATAATATTCATTAATTCCATTTTTGTAAGACAAAACTATGGTTTAACTATTTGTATTAATCAGTTATTGAATATTTTAATTAATTGTACTAAAATGTTTCATGACCGTTTTAAATTGAACTTAAAATGCATTAAGCATATGCATTACAAATACAGACAAAAAGTGTTATTCTTATTGTGTCAACCCACCCTATACAATGTGGCAACATGACCCGGCAGAACATTTAGTGTGTCTTGTGAACAAAGTGACAGTATAAATATTCAAGAATGCTGACTTTTCAAAATAAACCCACTCAGTGAAATATTCACTGGAATATGAAGTGTGATAATAGGCCCCTACACGGCAAAGTGAAATCGGCCTGTTAAATGCATTCCTTTCACCTCTTATCTTATTGTTTCCTTAAGTCAAATCTCAGACTTGTTTCTGCCTATTAAATATTGCATCAAAAAATAGCAGTACATTTCATTTAAACCCCTTTTAATTAAGCAACATTTTCACCAGTCACCCACACAGTTCTTTCTTAAAATGAAAGCACAAGTTATGCACAATGTGGCCATGAGATATTGTATTAAAAATAGCTGATGGTAAGGCAGCGTATGGTCCGTGAATGCTGATTGTTTGGCATTGAGTTTTGAATAGCACTGAATCACAGAGAATCAGAAGTAGGTGTTCTAAAGTGACTCATAGATGTGTTTTACTTGTTTACTGAAGCTTTTACTTTTATGGATATTAATACTATCAAGACATTTAATTCTTTCACAGTACACTTTCCTAACCATGTGGATCTGCTTTACATCCCTGTGTGTTTTCTAGAAACTCTGATTCCTCATATCCAGTATCTCTTGTGCTTGTGATAATTCTCTTATGGAAGTGTTCCGACTGAACTGATAATGCACTATTCTTTTAGACTATTCCCTGGACACCAAAATACAATACCCAGAGGTCCATTGAATTATCTTTTGACTTTGTATATACACCATAGTGCTCTGGGCTAATGCACACACAGCCTTTGAAATGAACAGGGACTGTAGCCTTTGGGAATTTGAAGTCTACAAAACAGATTCCACATCCTGTTTTGAACCTGCCTGAAAGCCCCAGTTTTATCGTAAGTGCCAGGTTGGGAAGATTAGGCTAACCACTAGGCAGAAAATGTATCGATTTGAAAAAAAAAGTTCTGATTGGGGGATTTAAACTCTTTGAATCTGGCAACCACACCCATGAAAGCTCATGGAGGCTGGTTACCAAATGGCAAATAATAATGCAAATGGCAAATTAAAATGACATGCTTTTAGGATAAATAACCAGCGGGCAAATATCGCAGGTGATGAAGAGAAGAAGAAATCATGATCATATTATAATACGATTCTAGGCAGCCTTAGTTATCATTATCGTCTTTGGTGTCTTAATAGTATTTTAATTTAGCTTTCTGTGGAATCTTTTGTTTGAGTAGGTTGAGTGGGCAAGGGTTTATGTGAGTTTGTCTTTCTCCATCTGTTCTTGCATAATTAGTTATCAGCAATCATTAGGTTAAAGGTTCTGTACAGTTGTCCACACTTTTTTGGCAAGACTTCTTACCATAATTCAAACAAGAGTGAATAAAATGACGCAGGCAAGCAGCAGTTACGGGATAAACCACATCAATGCTACAGTTTACTGGAAGGATGAGATAGAATAGATAAATATGCGAAAATTAGTTCAAAGTGTTTGAGTAAATTTACTGTTTATATAACTTTATGACTGTTGATCCTTTTAGGTCTAAATATATGTGGCGTTCTTGTGGAAAATTGGCAATGATATGTATCATTTTTGCAGCCAGTTGTACTATAGATACGTATGATACATACACATACATATTTATGAGTTGTACACTGTCCACCTTTTTTGACCACGCTCAAGCAGCAACAAAGTCTCTCAAGCAATGCAGGTGTTTTGTAGTTGGATGTGAAAGTGAACATAAGAGTATTCATTTTCTCCCAACATCAGATCCACTGAGGACTCAGTAGATTCGTTTTGTTATTGATGGTAACACACCACCGAGTACACAAAAAAAGGAAGAGGGGGAGAAAGAGAAGTAGCACATGATCATTTAAAGAGACATGCACCGAAACAGGCTGCTGTAAACAGAGCTGTTTTTGACAAGGTAAAAAAACAGGCATTTCATGAAGACCCTAAAGAATCATACCAACTTGTGGAAAATGAGCATCTGATGTCCCCTTTAAGAACAAGTAGTATTCAGTAGGGATGTCACAATACTCAATATAATATCGAACCGTTCGGTACGACATCCACGGTTCAATACACGCTTGTGAATTGCGGTTTTTCGGTTTTGCATTTAAATAATTTCCTTGTTTTATTTCTCTCGAAATTTGCTGTGCATGCCCATGATTTCATGTGCTGAGATGAGGAAACGCTTCCCCGCTTGTATTTCAAAAAGCAAAACACGCAGAGCCTCTTCCCTTCTAATGAAATACAATAAGCCTTTCTAAACCTGTCGTCCAACAAAAGAGAACATAATAACTTATTTTTACTTCACAGCATCAGTCGAGTGTTTGAAATAACTTCCTTTTGTGATCTGATGTGGCTTCTTATCATAGAATGAGGCAGATAATATATTCTACATTGTATGTCGATTATGGCTTACAAATATCATTATGAAAATCATTATTAAAATACCCGAGATGGCTTGAAGAACACAAATAAACCATATATTATTGCAGACAAGTGTTTATTGTCCTTACATTTCATCATTCAAAACGTTTAACGTTATGCCTTTATCCATATTAGAGAAGCTGGAACGGAACGTAATCAGTGATACTTCTTTGACGCATAAGTGAATTTTTTGCTCGAGGGCACCCTCTGGCGTCCAGTATGAATGAAACCCATCCTATTTTGTGTAAAAATCTGAAAAATAATACCTCTCTCAAAAGAATATTAAGCAGACATTTAATAATCCTGATGTGGCAAGCTATCAAAACCGTGGTTAAAAAACGAGGTACATATTGAACCGTGGACTAACTGTATTGTTGCATCCCTAGTATTCAGGTTCCCCATATGCTGAATAAAGTGACTCAATTTTAGCAGCTCATGGATTTCCTTCACCTCCTTTCATCAGATGTATCACTTCCTGTAGCACAGATGTGTTGGACTATCTGGGGAAAGCACTTCTGTTCTCTAGACATCTGGGCAAACAGCAGTCATTTACACATTTAAATGACATTATACTGGTGTCAGGGTGGCTAATGGCACAGATGTGTTTGAAGACTGATTTTAGTTGGTCTTGACTCGCAGGTAGTCTAGCCATCACATCTGATTATAGAGATATGCACTCTTCTCCACAACTACTATATGGAGAGCAAAAACTAGATACATATTTTTAGCCAGACAAAGGCAGCATTTCATGTAAATCACCTATGATTACCCCATTCTTTACACACCCTCAAACCATCCTAGATGTTTTTGACTTTCTTCTATCAGATGAATACAATCTAAGTTATATTAAAAAAATGTCCTGGCTTTTCCAAGCTTTATAATGGCAGTGAATGCCTGTTGAGATTTTGAAGACCAATAAAGTGCATCCATCCAAAATAAAAAGTTCAGCTCCAGTAGGTTAATAAAGGCCTTCTGAAGCAAATCAATGTGTTTGTGTAAGAAAAATATCCATTTGTAATTGCTTCCACTATTCCTACATCATCTGCTGGAACGTCACTCTCTCGTGAACACACATACGACAGTTAGTGGAGGCTAGAGATTACGGTTTATAAAGCACTTTATTGGACTTCAAAATCTCAACACCCATTCACTGCCATTATAAAGCTTGGAAGAGCCAGGACATGTTTTGATGTAACTCCTATTGTATTCGTTTGAAAAAATAAAGTCATATACGCCTATAATAGCTTGAGGATGAGCAGATCAGGGGGTAATTTTCATTTTTGGGTGAAGTATCCATTTTAAAAAGGGGTGTTAAAAATAAAAACAATTTGAGCCAACTCAATCTACTCAACAATTTGGCAACTCAGCACTGGGTTGTTTTGACCCTGCTGGATACAACCAAAGCATCAGAAGAAACACATAAGATGCGTCCCAATTTAGATGCTGGATCCTTTGAAGACCGCAAAGGTCAAACCGAGCGTTAACGACGTTGTTAAAAGGGACGGTGTAGCCTACGGAGGATTGCTCTTGTCACCTTATAACTGTGACAGCTGCTGCTGATGGGCGTTTGTGGACTTTTAAAAGTTACATTCAACAGGCGGAAAACAAAACCGGTTTAACAATCTTCACAATCTCAAAACACTGCATATTGTGTAAGGCAGTGTTTGAACTGCTTTCAAGTGTTTTTGTAATGTTAGATATTAAATTAAGGTGAAACCCAATATTTATTTAAAAGTGCAATCAGGCATTTCTCTCTCTCTCTCTCTCTCTCTCTCTTTAAAAAAAAAAAAAAAAAAAATTCTGTCAGCTCCATCTGTTGTATCCTTCCTGTCCTGAGAAACGAAGGATACATTTTACATTTTGAGGTCACATTTGAAGGAGGCTTTGAATTGGGACTGCCTTCATCTCACTGTGTGACACATTCGATCTTGAATGCAGCCTTTGAAGAAAGCAGCCTCTGATTTTGGGACACAGCTATAGGCTGAAGACCTGAAATAAACCCTGAAATTCAATGAGGCCTATGAGCAATCTGTTTAAAAAAAAAAAGAAAAAAAAATCTGTCCTAATTGAAACAAAACAAGCTGACAAAAATGGCCAGCGAGCTAAATAGTCTTTTCGTGGCTTAATATTTACAGAAGCTAGTTTGTATCATGATTTAATTTAAATGTACTGATGTGCTTTTAATGTATTCATCCAAAATTAGACAAATTATGAACTGTAAAAAACCTCCATATTTATTTATTTAAAAAAAAAAAAACAGCAGCTGTGGTTGTCGGAATTTTACAGAAAAAAAACACAGTAGCAGTGTTTTACATTTTATGGTTTTCACTTAAATTTACAAGTAAATAGCATAATTTCATCAACTGATACGATGTTAATGTACCAACCAGCAATGCCGTAGAAGAACCATTTTTGTGAAACCTTTTGTGAAAACCTTTGTTAAAGGTTTTTATGGAACCATTTAGACAAAAATGGTTCTTCTATGGCATTGTGAAGCACCTTTATTTTTAAGAGTGTATATAGAAGGTGCACAGGTGCACATTCATACAAACACTAAACACCATCATGGTAACACACATAAACCTGAAATAATGCAATAAACATTAATTTAACAACATTGGATGTAACATACAATCATAATGTACAAAACTACTAAGAAAAAAATAAGAAGAAAGAGGTATTTCAACAAAAAAAACATCAGATTTAAAAAAAAAAAAATTAACACAGGGAATTCTGGAAATGTCAATTTATGGTTATTCAAAGTACATTTTACTGTCTTTTACGGTAAACCATTTAACTGTTTTTTTACTGTAGCATTTTTAACAGTTTTCTACTGTTAAATTCACTGTCATTTCTTACAGTGTGTGACATTCCACGTTATACAGTAAATTCCATTATGTCTGTATTCTGTGATTTCCACATCATGGAAATAATAGAGCCGTAATTATGGACAATATTAACCCACATTGGGTCAGTTCAACCCAGGTTCATTATTCAGCATTTGGGTTGAGAAATAAATAAATAAAAGAAGTGTAAATTTGGAAGATGTTGATTTAACTGAATTTTTCTTAATCCAAAACCAAAGGCAAACACGAAGAGAACAGTTTTCTTTAGCTTCTCTAGCGGTCTGTCAAAGCTTCGTCTTTTAATTTCCAGTCACCATAAAATGAATCCAGATCCTGACTGCTGCCTCCAGTTATCATTATTCTGTTATAATTGACTTATTACATTCCTATTTCTCGGTGGCTTCATTTCTCTTTCAAGGCTGAAGTGATTGGGCATTTTTATCACTAAAGACTTGTAATTGCATTGTAGGCAATTATATTAAGCCATACTTAATTTCTTTTCCACCAATATTTCCATTAATGTTCCTCATTCTGATGGCTTATTAATGAAGCACTGCTTTCGATTGTATTTTTCCCCAAGCAAACGCAATATCCAGTGTGCTTTTTGCCCTTAATATAATCTCAATTCTAGTCAAAATATAAGACATCCATTTTGCTGTGAAGTCCTTTCAAATTTGTGGTCAATGCCGTGCTGTGGTTTTACCCTCAGGGGCAAGGTGTGGAATATAGGTCAGAGAAGTAGAAAAAATGACACCTCCTGTTCCGGATCAGACAGCGACATGCTTCAGCATGCCAGTAACTCTTAAAAGCCTGTTCTTCACCTTTTAACTTCAATATGAATATAAAAGTATAGTAGAAGATTAAATAAATAATAAAAGCCTGAGCAGAGAGGAACTGAAAGTTTTGTGGTCCACTGAAAGAAGGACATTTTGTTCCCTTACCTAAAGATTTTCAGCTGGATCCTCTTGCTGTCATTTATAAAAGAACATTAGTTTCCAAGTGTAATCTTTACACAGTGTTGGAATCACTGGTGATCACTGTCGTTTGTAACCTTAAGTTGTACTAGCTGTGCTTTTTCTGACTGCTTCATTTTCTCAGCTCTGTTCAGCTTGCAGTGTAACTGCAGAAATGCATTTATCTGTCAGCAACTGACCATCAGAAAAAGGGGTCATTATCTGTCTGGCTGCAAAGACCCATAAGAACCAACCTGACCACGTTCAGTGTGCTTTGTCTCTGTCTTGCTGCAGAAAGTGTGAAGCTTTAGATTTGCTGTGATATTTCTCAGACATCCCCCTACTATTGTTCATCCTTGGGGCTAAAGGTTTCTTCTTAAATTTTTATTTGTATTTCAATACAAATCAATTTCAGCATAATCCCTTGAATCTCACCAACTGTTTACTGGAATTACTTTCATGCTGATTATTGAAAAATTTGAATATTTTTCAAAATTTGTTAATACGTTTATTCAGCAAGGATGCATTAAATTGATCAAAAGTGACAGTAAAGACATGTATAAAGATTTCTGTTTAAAATAAATTCAAATAAATGCTTTCTATTCAGCAAAAAAGTATATAATAAGAACCATTGTTAACTGATCATGAATAATAATTTATAATGATTGAGCAGCAAATCAGCATATTAGAATGGAGTAATAATGCTAAAAAATTCAGCTTTGATCACAGGAATAAATTGTGAACTTTACATTTTTATAATTTTTTAATTACATTTTAAAATTTAAATAATATTATTTCACAATATTACTGTTTTTACTGTATTTTTATTTCATGTAGCTGTATAAAGCACACAATGAAGGAGTAGAATAAACAAAGGAAGCCCTTTAAAAAATATAGGAGATAAACATCAAAATAACATCAATAGTGGAAATCAGGAGCTAGGGAAGTCGAGGGTGAGAGGAGCCATGGTGGAGGATTGGCAAACGATACCCTGAGGACAAACGATGAAGACAGAGCCACTGGAGGTGGATACCCAGGTAGAGCCGAGCAGATGGAGAGCCAGGGCGACACAGAGGATTCGAAGGGCCACGGCAGAGCTGACGGCTCAGGCGATCGAGGCGGAGGGAGGAATCCGGAAGACCACAGTGGAGCTGGAGCGAGGGAAGGTTGAGCCTGACAGAGTCAGAGGGATTGAGTGACAAGACGAAGCCGAGGGGTGGAGTCTCAAGGCGGCAGATGGTCGACAACTGACCAAGGCAGAGTCGGACGGGACGAGGGAGCCCGGTGGAGCTGGTGAGATGTCGGGCCATGGTGGAGACAAGGGAGCTAGGAGCCAGGGCGGAGCCTATGGGCTGAAGGACCGAGGTGGAGTCCAGGACTCGGAGGCTGGAGGCAGAGACAGGGGATCCTCACACCTAGACTGGAAGTGCAGAGGCAGATCAGAGCGTCCAGATGGCATTGACTGAGGGCGAGCTGACAGGGCTGAGGAACTAATTGGTATAAGTGGAGGCGGGACAGGGAGGTTGGGTGGGAGCCAGGGTGGAGCCGATGGGCTAAAGGACCGAGGTGGAGTCCAGGACTCGGAGGCTGGAGGCAGAGACAGGGGATCCTCACACATAGACTGGAAGTGCCAAGGCAGATCAGAGCGTCCAGATGGCATTGACTGAGGGTGAGCTGACAGGGCTGAGGAACTAGCTGGTAAAAGTGGAGGCGGGACAGGGAGGCTGGGTGGGAGCTTAAGAGTTACAGGGAGCTAAGGAGATGCAGGAGAGCTGGACGGAACCAGTGGAGACTCAGGAGATTTAGAAACAGACAGAATTACCTCCCCAACACAGTCAATCAGATCCTCTGCAGTCAAACTGTCCATTAATTCCTCATAGTAATGTCCACTAACCAGTTGCAGCTCAACCTCTGTGGCGGGAGTGTGGACAGGGACAGCTGGCTGGTCTCTGGGTCTGGAGTGGGGCTGATGAAGTCCTCCTCAGCAGGGCAGACTTTTGATCCACAAATTTTGATCCACAACTTACCAGCACCCACTCCACAAATGGGGAGAAATCCTCTTTTAGACCATTTGCTGGCAGGCGTGCTTTACACCACTCACTCAGGCTGGTGTAGTAAAAGACACAACACGAGTGGTCAAGGAAGTGGGTAAGGCATGCCAGATCTAAAAAGTCCCTGGCATGGTCCTCCAGCGAATGGTCCTGTTCCATGCAAAGGAACTGGAAGGCTGGCAGATCCATTCCAGGAGAGGGAGAGGAATGGGGAAAAAAAAGAAAGAAAGAAAATGCCATGTATATCTTATCCAGACGTTGCATTAGACTTTAACACTGTCCATCATTTTGACAGACAGGGTCATAAAAATTCAGTCATAACACATTTTAATTTTTAATGATAATAACACATTTAGTATGAGAACAAATGAACAGATGAGACTGTGTTGTAAGTTTTCATGTTCAACACCACACCCCACAGTGATAGCGATTTTATTAATAGATTGTCATTTTTATGAACCAATATCGATTCGTAAATCCCAGTCGATCTTTTGGTTCATGCTGTTTTCAGTTGATGAATGAACAGTACATGGTGCGCCTCCCATCCAATAAATCGCAATAGGCTAAGCTTTGTGTTACTTTTGATATGAAGCAAAGTCTCAGATTTCAAATTCTATCCATTTCATTAGGAAATTGAAGCCATAAATACCGTTTTGCACTCTTTAGTGTGGCATGATACATCGTTGTAGCTTCTGGGCACTGGCCTGTGCGTAATCAAACGCAAAGAAAAAGATTCATGACAGTTTCATTTTTGTTCTGGATCCCGTGCTCTGCTGTTACACTGGAGCGCACTCGCCACCCACTGGACAGGGATGGGTATTACAGTTAGAAGATACAATAGATCACCCTCAGTGTAATCTGTCAAAGTGACGGACGGCTTTTAGATTTTTCCGTCACTGATAAAAAAATTCCATCAATGACAGACAAATTTTCGGTTTACGCGAAAAATTAAGGCTCTGATCTTAACTGAGTTCCAATATCCTGTTTCGTGTAGCAGTATAAATCACACAACAAAGGAGTAGAATAAACAAAGGAAGTCTTTAATAATCCACAGGCAGGAGAAACTCAGGAGATAAACATCAAAACAACATCAGTACTGGAACTCAGGGTCTACGGCAAAACACTGGGCTTAAATTCTAGAAAGGTAATTAGGGAGAACTGAAAGAGGTTCTATTTAATCAAAAAACGAAAACTAATGAGGAACAGAAACACAGGGAAAACTAAAAGTCCATGACCATTAAAATTTTTTATCAAATTAATGCAGACTTGGTGATACTTCTTTCAAAAAATGTAAGAAATCTTTAATCTTTATAAATCTTTAAATGAGAAGGCAAAGTCCTCAACTTATTTATTTATTTATAACAAATGTAAATTCATGTCCCAGTCACATTTTCTGGGTTAAACATTACTTACACTATCATAAAAAGAAAAAAAAAAATTATTAAAGCCATGACGAATTTCATAAAGTTAGTGTTTTTTGGCATCTTACATTTATTTAAATAATAACTCAAGACAGTATCAATTTAAACAATATATTGCTTATGTTCAGCTATTCTTTTTAACAGTTAACTTTCAACTATTTGAGAATTTTTTAATCAAAGCTTTGTAAATATTGGTCACAGGCACAGAGATTTACCAGATTTCACCAAGCTGATTACTCACTTCAAACTCCCACAGATCTTGTTTTCATGCCATTTTAAGTCTAATTTGATTCTGATTTGTGCATTCGAGGCAGCATTTATCTCATGAACCAGTCACAGCCAAACAAAACTAATTATATCCAGTCATATCGCGATGGAGGCATTGCCTCTTCTCACGTGACTTTCTCCCATTCATTCGCAATTAACCCCTCACCAAACTCACCACACACTTTAAGGGGTCTGTTAAGACTCAACGGGCTCAGGGGAGGCGAGAGATACGTGACTCCCGCTGTAACCTTACCTTCTGGTGTCGCTGTTGAACAATGTTTCTTTAGAAAAACTAGTGAATTATATGCTTCTTAATGTCATATTTTGTAGTATTGGTGTTGTTTTATTTTTGTACTAAAATTTTTTTCTCATCCAATATTGTAAGAGTCTTTGTTTTTGGTATTTTTCCTTTTAAAATAGATTAGTTGTAATAACAGTGTCTCCATCCTGTGCAACCATGAAACTTTAGATCGGGATCGGGATCATTTTCTCCTGTCTCATGAATATTCTATATCCATTCCTGGTCTTCACACAGCACTTTCCATTTCTCTATGAGCTCAGCTTTGCCCTTTTATTTCTAAGAATTGAGGAGGCGAAGGAACATTTAGATTTATTCGGAGTCATAAGCCATGTAAAATCACACACCGCATGTCATATGCATCACGCTTTATTTAAAAGAACGGCCTGATCTTAAATTGAATGCATGAGTGGAATATGATTGCTCAATTTTGTCAAGAGGGCAGATGATGCCATTGGGTAAAATCTATAATTCTCAGATACAAATTACAGTCGTTTCAATTGTTTCAAACGGTGTTCTAATTGATAACGGATGCTTCCGCAGAGCACTCGGCTGCCAGCTCCGGAACCCAAACACAGCTTTGGTCTCTGATCTCCCCCTCTGCCCACCACATGGTGCTTCATCTGTGAAATTAAACTCATTTCTCATTTGGGGGAGGTAGAAGGGGTTAGGATGGGGAGCTGTTGCCAGACACCTCTCTCCACAGGCCATGAGGAAAATAATGGCCAACTCATGTCACGACCGAATCTCCCAGCAACGTCTGCTCACTGAGGTTCACCTGACCCGTCAGCAGCGCCACAGAATCACCGTTATTAGATCATTAATTCTGTCCATATTTCCTTCCTCTCATTGCAGACTCTCACTAGCAATCTCTCTCCCATCGTTGTCCAGCCGAACACGTCGTTTTTCTCCCTGTGGATTTCTTCAAAGCTTTGATGTTCATCGCTGCTCCATCTTTTCGTAGCATCTGGTGTCGTACAGCATTCTAGACATACGCTGTCAGTCAAAAGATTAGAATAATTATGGAATTGAAAAAATGTTATGCTCTCCAAAGGCTGCATTTAATTGATCAAAAATACAGTAAATCAATATTATTATTACAGCTTAATAGAACTGTCTATTCAAATATATATTTAAAAATGTAATTTATTCCTGTGATGCAAAGCTGAATTTCTTCAGTGTCATATGGTTCTTCAGAAATCATTCTAATATGCTGATTTGCTGCTCAAGAAACTGTTTTTTTTTTTTTTTTTTTGTATTATTATCAATGTTGAAAACAGTTGTGCTACTTAATTATACAGAAATAATACTTAATAATAAGGAAATTAATACTTTTTTCAGCAAGGGCACTTTAAATTCATCAGAAGTGGCAATAAAGACATTTATAATGTTAATAAATGATGTTCTTTCGAACTTTCTACGCAACAACCCCCAAAAAATGTATCAGGATGTAATGTATACTCAAATAGAAAGTAGTTATTTTATGTAATTAATAATTGTAAGATTTTCAAGGTTGTCTCATAATATAATTCAGCTGAATTAACTTTTTATTTTTGATCTCATCCCGATCTCTCTCCACGAACAAAGGCCTGGCGTCACTGACCACACTGCCATCCCATAATACTGGTTCTGAACAAAGCGGTGATGTTTGCTAACACGACGTGCGCTCTTGAGGGTTTCGATGGTGTCGCAAGCTTTTGTTTGCCTTAATAATGATTAATGCTCAGGCTTGGGTAAAAGGTGCTGTCGCCAGATCAGAACTAATTCTTTGAGCAAACAGGACAGTGTTTGTTAAATAACCTATCCTGCCTGATGCCAAACAGACTTTTCATCAACTATTTATGCCATTTGATAAAGACAGTAAAGCAAATAACTATTGTTCTTATTTAGGGTTAGTGATTTAAACAAACTTCTTGAACAGAGCTTTAGTGCATAACTCATGGCTGTTTATTTTACAAACGTAAATGATACCACAAATCAAGTGGTTTGTTGAGAGGTGTGATATTTGTCTTGATGGACATTTTACGTCAGAATGTCGGCTCCTGCGTCAGCGGCACCACACGCATGTGTCGTGGTACTTTTGTGAACGTGCATCAAAGACTGACACAGAAGAGATGAAATTGTTGAATAAAGTCGTTGTATTTGTTTTCTTTGTGCACAAAACATATTCTTGTAGTTTCATAAAATTACAGTTGAACCACTGATGTCACATGGACTAGTTTAGCAATGTCCTAACTACCTTTCTGGCTCTTGAACATGTCCTTGGATGTTTTCAATAGGGTTTATCCTTTCAGTTTATTATATTTGCACGTGGTCACTTAAAGGCGAAGTCCACTTCCAGAACAACAATTTACAGATAATGTACTCACCCCCTTGTTATCCAAGATGTTCATGTCTTTCTTCAGTCGTAAAGAAAACATTTTGAGGAAAACATTTCAGGATTTTTCTCCATATAATGGATTAATATGGTGCCCTGAGTTTGAACTTCCAAAATGTTCAAACAATCCCAAATGCGGTTGTAAACAATTCCAGTCAAGGAAGAAGGGTCTTATCTAGCGAAACATTCGTTACTTTCATAAAAATTATAAAATTTATATACATTTTAATGTCAGATGCTCGTATTGTCTTACTCTCCCTGAACTCTGTGTATTCTGGCTCAAGACAGTTAGGGTATTTTGAAAAACCATATTTTCTCCCTCAGTTTCAAAATCGTTCTATGTCACTGTTTTACCATATTTGTTAAGGGTGTTTGATCTTCTTTGCATGTTCACTTTGCAAAGACTGGGTCAGTACTTTTGCAGCAATGTAGGATGATTTTGAAATGCTTTTTGAAGTTGAGGGACAAAATATGATATACCCTAACTGTCTTGGGCCAGAATACACAGAGTTCAGGGAGAGCAAGACAAGATGAGCATTTGATATTAAAAAGTATTTAAACTGAATTTTTAATACAATTTGGGATCGTTTACAACCACATTTTGGATAGTTTGAAGCCGCATTTAAACTGCATTTTGGAAGTTCAAATTCGGGGCACCATATCACTGCATTATATGGAGAAAAATCCTGAAATGTTTTCCTCAAAAAACACAACTTCTTTACAACTGAAGAAAGAAAGACATGAACATCTTGGATGACAAGGGAGCGAGTACATTATCTGTGAATTGTTGTTCTGGAAGTGGACTTCTTCTTTAATGCATTTTTACTGTTTGAATTGGCATTTTGTACAGTAAATGTCTTCCAGGACACGTTTATGACTGACTTTGATGCCATTTCTGGTTCTTCAGGCCACACACTCAATTAATCAACCTCCAACATAGAAATGTCAACATATGGAAGTTTGGAAGCCGACAATCCACACATGAGTGGGCAATCAGTAATGAGACATGTATGCTACAGCTGGGAAACATAATGGCCATATGGTCTAAAAGTGTGTTTTGCTACTAGAATCATCAAATTTAAGTTTGTTTGAAGAGACACATTTATATGTCCAGGTGTACATAGAATGTGCCTACAAGATTAGACCTGTCAAAATAAATAAATACATAAATATCATTAATTACAACCAGGGGTCATTGTTTTCCCCAGTAATTCAGAAACTGGTTTCTGGGTGATTGCATTGCATTAGCAGCTGAGATCAGATACATTTCCTGTGCGCAAAGAATAGTTGGGAAATTGTATTACATTCCAATTTGTTCGTTTTAAAGAAATGAACATAGCTGTTCATATAAACAGAAAATGAAACCAGATGTGCCCTTTTCTCAGCATCCACAGTCGTGTCCTCCCAGAGATGTCAGTAGAAAGACAGGTTTTAGGTTGACAATACAGAGAGACAGGTTTTTATCTCTTTTTTCTTTCCCAATTATAGAATACGATCACGTCTATCTAATGAGTGCACTTTCTGTGTTTCAGTCCAATCTGCCATATGCTGTGTGGATCTCAGACACAGTGATTTTGACAGCGTTCGTCTCATTTACTCACACATATGGCTCACATCTTTTTGAGCAGAGCTCAGGTGTGCACGTAATGCTAAACCTGCTGAGATGGTGATTATTTTCCAAATCAAAGCCATCAAGAGTTGTTACTCATCCTACATATCAAAGTCCTGTTGGTATGACTGACTGCATGGAAAAATACTATACAATAGGTCACCCAAAAATGTAAAAAATGAAAAATTAGAATAATTTACTCGCCATCATGTCATTTCAAACCTGTATGCTGTTTTTCTATGACATGAAGGTGATCAAAATTCAATGCCAGTTCAACGTCTATTGTCAGCATTAATTTGATGTCCAATATCAATGTCAGCTGACTTTTTTTGTTGTTTTTTGAGGTTGTGTAACTAAAATCCAAAGTTGAGTCAACGTCAAATTGACGTCAACCTAATTTTTATTCTCATCTAAAATGCAATGTATATCTGACCTCTGGTGCCTGTAGAATAGTGACAGCAGAAAAAAGGTCAACAAACACTTTGAAATACTAAAATAGTTACAGGACTTTACAGGTTACAGATTTTCATAGTGTTATACATGCACTACTACACTACTTTAGTCACTACTAAGTTACTAAGTGTATTATTGGAAAAGTATTTGAAGTTGTGGATTTTTTATATTACTTTAATATGTTCCTTGAGCTTAAGGTTCACATATAATTTTATTTATTTATTAATTGCACACTAAATAAATAAATGTTTTTTAGCCCTCATTTTCCCACTCTTAAGTGGGTATTAGAAATATCCAGCTTACATCTTGATTTTATCATTTTAATGAAAATGGATTATTTTAATCTAACTTAATTAAAATGCTGAAATAAAGGCCACAGCGCCCTGGTTGAGAAACACTGTTCTGCAAACAATATTTCTTTTCTTCATGCTTTTTTAAAAATGTATTTATGTGTTCTTTATATTCTCTTTAAATTATTCTGACATGAGATGTGACAAGAAATGTCAGGTTATCATTATTGTATGTCTTATGTCACACTAGGGCTGGGTGATAAGGCCAAAATTATTATCACTATTTTTTTTTTTATATCATGTAATAGCAATGTATCATGTAATAGCAGTATTTATCATTTACCACAAAGTGTTGTTTTATAATTTAATACAAATTCTAAAATTTCCAAGTCTAATGAAATTAATAAAACTTTTAAAATGTAGTCAAATAAAAATATAACAACAAATTTACAACATATTGCATTTTTATATTTTGTCAAATAAGGTGCTGCACAACAAAACTGTATAATTTAAAACGTGGATTAAAAAATATCTTTGTTATATAATATTTGCTATATATATTCATTACCTTAATAAAGAATAATAATGATTAGTAATAATTAAATTTCAGTATAAACTAGTAATTTATTTCTGTCACAATTTCTTCAAGTTAAACAAAACTTGGTTGGTTTGTTGATTTGAGTTTAGTGTTTGTTTGACGGTAGTTTTTCTGAAATGAAACGGTGTAAAGATGGTGAAGTTAGTCTCAAAGCAGCTCTGGAGATGAAGTTTATGTGTTCATGTCTCATATATTTGTGTTTCAGATGAAACTACACAACTCATTCACACAGAAAATGTAACATTATTAGCAACACGCACTGTTTGATTGTTGTCGTGTTTAATTCTGCTGTGTGATTGCCTGTTAAATTAATCCATATGGAGTAAAAATGTCCGTTTATTGCACTCATTTCAAGGTAAAATTATAGTAAAGACATTTACAGTGCTGCTAATGACAATTTTTGGTATTACAATTCCACACACCTTACAGATCAACACCTGAGATATCATGAATCCAGTCATGTTTACTAGCCAGTATTTTTTGTCCATCCTGCCCTCAGCCTGAAAGGCCGACAGTATCCCAGAGTCTCCTTTTTGCTGAACCCGATGACACTGATGTATCTCAAACTACAGACTCTGATGTACATTCTCTTTTGTTGTTGTGCATCTGAGCTAAACACCTCTCTCTCTTTCATGCTTAGATCCAGTTTGCTGTCTCCTTTCAAGACAGCAGTGCACTGAATAGGCTTCATCTCTTAAGAGAAAAATAGAACAAAGATTTACTTGAGAAATGCATTTTTGATTGCATGAGAGGAATTCACTCAATTACTCAATACTTCATCCACTGAAATAATAGTATATATTCGAAAATCGTTTGAAAAATTCTGATTTTATTATCCACCTTACTCTTTAACGCAGAGGTAAGCCTATGGACGAGTCTTCTGGTTCATTAACCACTGTAGGGAAATAACGAAAGACTAACAACCTGCAGTAAATGGTGAAACTGTTTGCACTACAAACCAGTGTGTTCATAATTAAGATAATACATTAAAATAATATGGTAAGACACACCAGTTTGCAGTATCAAGTAGCAAAACATGCTGTTTTGTACAGCTAAAAGTAGCTGTACTGTAAAAAAAAATCCGTAATATTTTCCATAAAAAACTGGCAGCTGTGGTTGCCAGAATTTTACTGTAAAAAATACGGTAGCAGCGTTTTATGTTTTACGGTTTTCAGTTAAATTTACAGGTAAATACCGTAATTTCATTAACTGATATAATGTTAATGTACCAACCTACTGAAGTATTAAAATATGTTTTGTACCTTTGTAATACACTGATAACCACCAAAAGCAGGTGGTGATAAGAAAGTCACATGATGAACCAAAACTCATCACAAACAGCTTTTAAATATTAACATATATAGAAGGTGCACAGTGTCATTCACACAAACAGTAAACACTAATTTAACTAATAAACATTAATTTAACAACATTAGATGTAACATACAACCCTATTGTACAAAACTGCTAAGAAAAAAATAAGAAGAAAGAGTTATTTCAACAACAACAAAAAAACAAACATAAAATAAAAAAAAAAAAAAATGAAACAGGGAATTCTGGGAATGTCAATTTACGGTTATTCAACGTAAATTTTATGGTCTTTTACCGTTAACCATTTAGCAGTTTTTTTACTGTAGCATTTTTACAGTTTACCGATAAATTCACTGTCATTCTTCTTACGGGAAAAATAAGGTCGATGTGGTTGTTTAGCAGTGCAGTCTATTATAACATCCTAAACTATAAAATCATGTAAAAGCTTTGGCTCAAGAAAAAGTTTTGGCTAAATTAAATCCAGTAACACTTAAGGGACCAATTATCACTATTAACTAGTTGCTTCTTAGCATACTACTAGCATATTTGCTGCTTATTAGCAAACATTAATAACTTATCCTGCATGACCATATTCTAGATCCATTAATCCAACCCCATTCCTAAACTCCACTTCCAGAGCAACAATTCACAATTCACTGATTTTGAACTTCCAAAATGTAGTTTAAATGCAGCTTCAAAGGGCTCTAAACGATCCCAGCTGAGGAAGAAGGGTCTTATCTAGCGAGACGATCTGTCAGTTTTTTTTGAAAAATAAAAATTTGTATACTTTTTTTAAGCACAAAAGTTTGTGTAGCACAGGCTCTGGGATGCACGTCCATGATGCTACGAATTAGTAATGGGTCGTTCTTGAACGATTCTTTCATTTTGAACGAATCTTTAATGTGACTCAGGAAGAACGAGTCGTCTTGGGGAGTGATTCGTTCAGTCGCGCATGCGCAACATCCTATTAGGTTCTGTACTGGAATTAGTTCACCGAAGTCTTCAGGTTTTCCGAGTCGTTCGTTCATCTTATGGGGCTGTCACATGATGAACGAACGACTCAAACCCAAAAACTTGTCAGATAAGAGGTGAGTTGAGATAATCATAGACTAAAGACCCTGGTAAACAATGAATTAATCTTTTCTGTTTCTAGCATTATAGTTTTGTCTTGTTTGTAGTGTGATCAACGTTTGTGTAAGCAGTAGATGTGTTAGGGAAGTAACACGTAACATTTTAACATTTTTTGCTAAAATGATTGAAATGACTCGAAAAAAGATTAGTTCATTTTGCTGAACTAACCTTGAGACTCAAGGTTCCGAGTTGGTAAAATGATCTAAACTTCCCATCACTACTACGAATCACGTGTAAGTTCATCGTCTGTGACCTGAGTATGGCGAAAAGCTCCATCTCATTTTCCCCTACAGCTTGAGAGGAGGGCATCGTTGTACCTTTTTGTTTGTAAACAGCTAACCCTAACTTGCACTTTCTTAGTCTTTGCACATTCGCTTTGTAAACACTGGGTCTGTAGTTCCGCCTACGTTCCGCATGACCTTTCGGCGTGATTCAATAGTAATGTTACGTAGCGTCGTGAATGCGCATCCCAGTGCTTGTGCTACACAAGCTTTTGTGCTTAAAAAGTATACAAATTTGTATTTATTATAAGACCCTTCTTCCTCGGCTGGGATCTTTTAGAGCCCTTTAAAGCTGCATTTAAACTACATTTTGGAAGTTCAAAATTGGGGAACCAATGAAGTCCATTATATGGAGAAAAATCCTGAAATGCTTTCCTCAAAAAATATTTAAATTATTGTCAATTATTTGTGAATTGTTGTTCTGGAAGTGGAGTTCTCCTTTAACAACTACCTATGAACTATTATTAAGAAGCGAATTAGGAGTTTATTGAGGCAAAAGTCTTAGTTAATAGTGAAAATTGACCCGTAAACTAAACTGTGACAGATAATCCTTACATTTCAGCCAAAAAAATGGTCATTGTGTGCATTATTTTCCCATATCACAAGAGGGCAGTGTTTTTAAAAAACATTTCATATAATACATTGGCACTAAATTGATGGACCACAATTTTGATTGAATCATCACCAGTCATCACTCTTTTTGATTTAGGTCTATATCTTTCTTTGTTATTTTTTTCAGTAGATTAAGTAACATTAGTTGTTGGTCAGAAATACTGTATGGTAAGGATGTAATGTAGGAACGATAACGTGTCTCATGACACACATCTACAAGGCCTACAGCGGTGCTGGAGATGTAGCTTTTCTTCTCATATCTGGCTGCTAATTGAAATGCCGTCGAAAGCTTTTACAGCATTTGCATGGTTAGGGTCATCATGTCATCAGTAACACACTGGGCTGAAATCCAGATTTATCCGAAGGGGGATGGGACAAACACAGCGTCTCACGACGATAACAGATGGCATGACGGTACAAAACAAACGGTCCAGCCGGACTTCTCCACGACAGAAGCAATGTCCACCTGTTCTGTTCTGTTTCTCTTTCCCAACTGAAAACACAGCGGAGTGAGAGAAAAAAAGTATTAATATCTACATGTAAATGTTCACAGGTCTCTTTAGCAGAGGTGAGGCAAGAGTGTCTATGACGAGCTCTTACCGCATGTGTTTATTGTTAGACCGTCTGAATTGAATGCCGGGCAAAAAGAGCGTGTTTCTACGGTGATGGCCTTGAACGGAACATTTTCAGGTGGGGTATGACTGGAAAGTTCTTTGTTATGTCCTGTAAGGACTCATGAGGCTTGTCTGTGACCTAAAACAGGATTGCAAACTAGAATGTGACATTTTCTAAATCATATGTGATGGCCACGGTGCCATAGGTGGTTGCTAGGGGCGCGGCTATGTGGTTGCTAGGTTGTTGCTTAAAAGAACCCACCCCCAAGTTTATAGAAATAGCACTGGTCCTTCCTTCAGACTTAAAGGAGAAGTTCACTTCCAGAACAAAAATTTACAGATAATTTACTCACCCCTTTGTCATCCAAGATGTTCATGTCTTTCTTTCTTCAGTCGATAAGAAATTATGTTTCTTGAGGAAAACATTTCAAGAATGTTCTCCATATAATGGACTTAAATGGTGCCCCCAAGTTTGAACTTCCAAAATACAGTTTAAATGCAGCTTTAAATGACTCTAAACGATCCCAGCCAAAGAAAAAGGGTCTTATCTAGTGAAACGATCGATCATTTTCAAAACAAATGTACAATTTCTATACTTTTTAACCTCAATTGCTCATCTTGTCTCTGCGATGCACATGCACAGTCTGTGTAATCCAGGTCAATACAGTACAGTCAGGCTATGTTGAAAAACTCCCATCTCATTTTCTTCTTCAACATCAAAATTGTTCTACATCGCTGTTTTACTTTTTTTGTAAAGGGCATTTTTATCTTCTTTGCATGTTCACTTTGTAAACACTGGGTCGGTACTTCTGCAGCAATGTGGCAAGATTCACGCAGACTTAGACAGGACGAGCATTTGAGGTTAAAAAGTATATAAATTGTCGTTTTGTTTCAAAAATGGCAGATTGTTTTGCTATATAAGACCCTTCTTCCTTGGCTGGGATCATTTAAAACCATTTGAAACGGCATTTAAACTGCAGTTTGGAAGTTCAAACTTGGGGGCACCATTAAAGTCCATTATATGGAGATAATTCCTGAAAGTTTTTACTCAAGAGACATCATTTCATATCGACTGAAAAAGAAAAACACAAACATCTTGGATGACAAAGGGGTGAGTAAATTATCTGTAAACTTTTGCTCTGGAAGTGAACTTCTCCTTTAAGGCACGAAATTGCAGTTACCCAAAAGTGAACATTCTTTTAGTAATTACACATCCTCACGTCATTCCAAACCCACAAGACTTTCATTCTTTCTCTTTAACATGCTGTCTATGTAGGCAATTCACTAGGGCTGCTTCTTATTTCTTATTTGTGCCTCCTCGTTTTCTTTCCTCACGTCTTAGCTCTACCCCCTTAGGATGCGAGGGAAGGATACACCTCTGTGTATTCCTCAGGAAGCTTCCTCACTCCTTGTTTCTTGCCTCTTCACGGTGCACTTAGAGAACTGAGGTCCCCTTCGTGATGTCTGAGTTCGATTGGTTCATGGGTCAGGAGCGAGGAAACAAGGAAGCATCAATTTCAGTATTGAGATGCACCCTAGGTTTCTGAACAGAGCAAGTCAGTGCAGGTCTCCGTGAGCTCCATCTGCTGGTGAGATTCAGTGAGAACAGCTGTGTTTGTGCTGATTTGAGAGCTGCATTCGCTGTAAAATCATAAAGTGACAGCTAATGGTGTACAGATGGTGGTGTGCGGATATGGTGTTAAACACCAGCTGTTATGAAGCTGTTGGTGAAGATGATTATAATGAGGATGGAGGTCAAGATAATCTCTGGAGTGCATGAGTACCACCTCTCTGTCACATAAAAACAGCTGAAACTGAATCCAATGATGTGGCCTACTGAAACCAGGTTGACTTTTATTTGTTTGTTTTAATTTTTATCTTTCATGCTGACACTGACACTGGCTGTCATTTATATGTATGAAGATACTTCACAAACAGCCTTTTCACAACCACATATTTTTATCAAATAGCTTTCTTACATTTTATCAATCACTAATTTTTATTTCTTTCAAGACCACAAGTGGACAGGCTAGTTACTGTAGAAGCCTGTTTCTGCCAGGGAATTTAAAAAAGAAAAACACACAGACACAATTATGACTTTTTTCAGGCAATTCTGAGAAAAAAGTCAGAATTGTGACTTTTTTTCTCAGAATTTTGAGATATAAAGGTATAAAGTCAGAACTGTGTGAGTTTCTCAGAATTGCATGATACAAACTCACAATTCTAAGAAATAAAGTCAGAATTGCAAGGTATAAACTCTTTTTCCCAGAATTGTGAGTTTGTATCTCACAAATTTGACTTTATAACACGCAACTAGAGTTACGTCAGAATTGTGAGATATAAACTTGCATTTGTGAGAAAAAAAGTTTGAGTTTATATCTCATAATTCTGACTTTATATCTCGCAACTGCGACTTTATATGCAAGATAAACATGCTATTGCAAGAAAAAATGTCAGAATTGTGAGAAAAATGTCAATTGCGGGATACAAACTTATATATCACAATTCTGAAAAAAAGTCAGATACAAACGTACATTTGTGAGACAAAAAGTCAGAATTGCGAGATAAACTTGCAATTGCAAGAAAAAAGTGAATTGTGAGATACAAACTCGCATTTGCGAAAAAAAAGTCAAAATTATGAGATAAAAAATCGCAATAACCTTTTTCTATTTTTTATTCAGTGGTGGAAATAGGACATTTTTTTATACTTTTTTTTTTAATGTGTTATTAAGATTAACTTTAAGTGAGTGTTAGATGAGCATATACAATTAAATATTCAGTACTGGCTGATATATATCCAAAATCAACCAATATTGATAAATAATAATAATAATAATAATGATATTAATAATTATTATAATAAAACTTTTTTAAGCAGAAACTTTACAATTGTTTGATAACTAATAATAAGCTGGAGTTTCTGCATCCTGCAACTTACTATCATAATAACACTTTACTCACCAAATACTCGTCTGTCTCTGTTACAGGTATAATATTTTTATATGCTGGTGGTCACACTATGGTTTGTTTTGATATGCATCATCCACTTCTGCAGATCACGCGGAGTCCTCCAGACTAAAGAGTTGGCAGTTTTCTGTGGGTTAACCAGGGTTTAAATGATAAAATATGCCAGAAGACACAGTTTTGAAGAGAGCAGCCGCATGGAGGCTTTGAAAGGAGGCTTTTGTTGGTTTCAGGTTTAGATCTTCTCTGCCCCCAGGTGCTGTGTCTCGCACCCTATTACTCCTGGCCAGAGCGCTTCTCTGAGACCCTTTTTTTTTTTTTGAAAGACAACATAACAATCTCTTTCTTCTAGGGTTTGTTTGTTCTGTTACGTTGTTTGTATACTGGGATCCATATGTGAGACATCTACTGAAAACTCATTCGTATTGTTTCATCAAGCAATACATTCATGGAAAGAGTCACACGCAGTAAAACAACTGTTAGAGTGAATGAGCTGCGCAAATGTTAGTGACTGACTTTCATGTAAACATTTCCGTTGCCCCAATCTGCTGAAACAGAGTGCTCGAATTCTTTCTGGATTCTGACGTCAGGCTATTTTCCACTTAAAGGTCATGACCAGCTGAAGAAAACGTACTTTAAAATTGTGAATGGCGGTTCAGCTGGAAATGAGCAGTAAGCAATAAGCAGTTTGATGAAGCGTGTACATTGCTGTGGGACTCTTCTAGAAGATATTTCATTCTTTGCATTTTTAGATCTATGATCAGCATTTGGAGGAATGGAAAAAAAAATTCAGATAACAGAACTCAGGTAATTAGGTGATATCAGGATTGAATGAAGATGTTTTTATGCCTACAGTCCAAGACCCTGGCTTCAGCATCTTCACTGCAGGGTTCACTGCATGATAAAATACAGGGCAAAGTATCATTTCAAAACAATCTGTATATTTTTGTCTCTGTGAGAAAGAGGAAATCTGAAACTTCCAGATCAGAGAAGTAGGCAGATTCAGGCCAGACTGTCAGATGGCTCTGATCCAGGCGGTGGAGTCATGTTCCTACAGGAATCATTACATGCTTGATGATACATAACTGTGGTGATAACAAAACTTATTACCAGATCTGGCATAGTATGTAACTGATATTCTCATTGGACCAGAAATTAAAGCAGTGATGGAACCTAATGCTGGACTGAAGTTCTGATCAGACACAATATCAAATTGACTTCTGATCAGACATGGCACCGGACTGAAGTTCCGATTGGACAGAGTACTAAAAGAATTCTGATCATTTAGCCAATCAACTGGCAGTTTTGTGCAACAGTCGATTATGCATTCAATGCACAGCTAGCTCCTGTTAATTTAATTATCATTTTGTATTATCTATATTATTATCTATATTAAGGCAGTGTCCAGGAAAGTAATATTTAACTGTCTTGTGTGAAAAGCGTTATAGTTATTTTCCCTTTAAATAAGGTCTTTTATGATATAAAAATTATTAATACCATAGAAATTTCATCATTCATGTCACCAGTGTCACAAAAATCACAACAAACTAATACTAGCCTTAAAAAAAACTCAAGCTTACTTAAGACAAGCAAACAGTCAGGGATTAAGTTAATAAACTAATTACAAGCTATAGGACAAAAAATTTACTGTGTTTGTGAGGATACTTGCAAAGTTCAGCATTTTGACACATACAGTTTGGGAACCCATTGTAGAATGTATGAAAATGTCTCTTAATACTGTTTGTGGTTACCTGGGTGATCTATGACTGTCCCTTATTTGTTCTGAACAGTTAAACTGAGCACTGTTCCTCAGAAAAATCCTTTAGGTCCTGCAGATTCTTCAGTTTGCCACCATCTTTTGCATTTTTGAACCCTTTCCAGCAGTGACTGTATGATTTTGAAATCCGTCTTTTTACACTGACAACTGAGGGACTCAAACACAACTATTAAAAAAACATTTAAACATTCACTGATGCTCCGAAGGAGACACGATGCATAAAGAGCCGGGGGGTGAAAACTTTTGGAATTTGAAGATCAAGGTAAATTGTACTTAATTTGTCTTACGGGAAACTTAGTATCTTCTGTTGTTTCCAAAGAGCAGTACGAAATGGAAAAAAATGATACTTCAACAAAAAAAAAAGAAAATTTTTGGACATCTTCATCTGGTTGAAAAGTTTTCACCCCCTCAGTGAATGTTTAAACATTTTTAATAGTTGTGTTTGAGTCCCTCAGTTGTCATCAGTGTGAAAAGATGGATCTCAGAACCATACAGTCACTGCTGGAAAGGGTTCAAATATGCAAAAGATGCTGGAAAACTGAAGAATCTGCAGGATCTGGAGGATTTTATTGAAGAACAGTGCTCAGTTTAACTGTTCAGAACAAACAAGTGACTCATGAACAACCATCAGAAAACTAAAAAACAGTCGTAGATCATCCAGGTAACCACACACAGTATTAAGAACCAAGTGTTCCCAAGCTTTTGAAGGGGGTTATTTTAATAATTCAGCTTTTTTTTGTCTTGTGGACTATATGTAAACATCTTTCATGTAAAATATCTTACTCAGGACAGTACTAAATAAAAAATAACACGCATTTTGTATTATCTCTCTTATTTTGTTAAAATTATGCTAAAAAAGTGCTTCCCAAACTTCTACAAACTACAAAGTGGCTAGAAAATAACTCCATCCAATACTCCCGTGCTCTATGAGCACCATTTTTACATGTGCATACATCTTAGACAGCACATGCATATAGCGAAATGTGTTCTCCTTCACTGCTGAATGCATTTTAACAGCTTAAATCATTTGTTTTAAAACTGCAATGCTTAAAAACGCATGCAAATGTTATGTTTTGTGACCATGAGCACAGCAACGTCACGTGAACGTGTAACAGCCAAAATCTCTATTGGCTGACGAACCAGTTAATCGTGTCAGTATATCGCACACCCCTGAATGCCTATATTGCCAGATGGCAAGAAACAACACTAAGACAAATTTATGGACTCTTAAGTACTGAACCGTACTTCTGATCAGACACAATATTGGACTGAATTTTTGATAGGCCACAAGTTTGAACTGACTTCTGATCAGACATGATAGACGTTATGCCAAAATTAAATTCTGGTTGCACATTTAGACTCAGTAATGATCTCAAAGTTGATACGTATTGCAAAGGTAAAGTTCTAAAAGTTTAGATTGACTTGCCAAACGGAAGAAAGGAAATGAATGATGAAAATCAAGTATGCGACAATAACAAATGCATGTTAGAACAGCACCCGTCGTGAGAGTATGCTGTTATCGCTTCATGCCTGTATGTGTGTTCACGTCTCACTCTAACTGTGTTGGCGAGCAAACAGGAGCCACCCATGGCAGACTATTCACAACACACATGTATATGAAACGCTGCAGCGTGTGACCGCACACCACCCTCCAGGCTCAATGCGCTGTACCTCCCCCTCTCTCTTTCTTTTCTCCTGCTTCTTCCCGCCCATCCAACATTTAGCCAAAGAAACACTAATATGGAAACTTAGCGGGACCTTGAACCTCTAAACTGCGTCCCTAGGGAGTCCAATAATAAGTTTACAGGCTGGTGCGGTGCAGTTTAGCTTTTCTTTTTACTGCTCACAGGAGAGAGACACAATAAGCTTGTTAGTTTTATAACTGAATTATGAAAGCAAGTTTTAGGAAGTAGATGGAGTTTCTGATGAACCTTATCTGACATGTTGAAGAAGAAGCATCAGCTGTGGAGGATGGTCTACACGTTCACCTTCACGTTCCTAATGATGAGGTCCTATACATACGTCTAGGACTAAGGTGGAAGACTTTTGTTCAGGCGTTCAGGATCTTCACCTGTCTGCTCACTCGGTTGAGTTTTAGCATAGACTGAAACGCTAAGGATGTTTCTTTTTGTGAAGCGCTTGTAAAACACCAAGACGTAAAGTTGTCTCCACAGCTTTTTGAAATGACGCACAAGGATCCTCGAATCCACAGGAGGAGTTCACTCTTTAATAGCGGCTCATCCCGGAGACGACACTCTTGCATTGGGTATGTTTGGTCAACTACTACAGATTCTGACAGACAATAGTTTGGATTCTTATAATTACACTTTATTTCTTCTTAAGACATTCTAAGTAACTTACTTGTAGGAGTGTCTATTGAGGGACCATCCACATTACGTGCTTGCATATAGTAAGCATACTTTAATGACTGCTAGTTGAAGCTGAAAGTTACTTATAGTCAACATGTCAACATGTGGTACCATTTTTCATGCTACAGATGAATTCCATAGGGTCTGCTTTGTCAAAAGTGTGTTATTTTTATTGCTGAATTCAGATCAGGCAGGTCAACTGCAGTGTGAACGGAATATCTGAAGAGCTGTCTGTCACTGCAGGGCTGCAAAAGCTGAGTTCTTCCATTGAGTGCAGTTCAGATTTATTGCTTTGGCACATTTCAGAGGAGATGGAGAGTCTCAGCAGTTCAAACAGCTGTATAGATTTCCGCCTTGGATGTCTCATGTTCAGATCATTTGTCAAGACTTGCGTTGGCTCACCTAAGTTCACCCAAGAATGTAAATTCTGTCATAATTTGCTCACTTTTGAGTTGTTCCAAACCTGTATGAGTTTCTGCTTAACACAAAAGAAGGTATTTTGAAGATTGTGTGTAACCAAACAGTTTCCAGTCCCTATAGACTTCCATAATAGTTTTTCCAACAACAGCAAGTTTGGTTACCCACATATAATGTACTTACCCCCTTGTCACCCAAGCTGTTCATGTCTTTCTTTCTTCAGTTGTAAAGAAATGTTTTTTGAGGAAAACATTTCAACATTTTTCTTCATATACTGGACTGATATGGTGTCCCGATTTTGAACTTCCTAAATGCAGTTTAAATGCGGCTTCAAATGATCCCCAATGCAGTTGTAAACAATCCCAGCCGAGAAAGAAGGGTCTTATCTAGCGAAACGATTGGTTATTACATTAAAAAAAAAAAACTATTTAAATACTATTTATTCTCAAACGCTCATCTTACCTTGCTCTCGTTGAACTCTGTGTATTCTGACTCAAGACAGTTAGGGTATGTCGAAAAACTCCAATCGTATTTTCTGCCTCAACTTCAAAAATCATTTCAAAATCATCCTACATCGCTGCAGAAGTACCGACCCAGTCTTTGCAAAGTGAACATGCAAAGAAGATCAAACACCCTTAACAAAAAAGGTAAAACAGCGATATAGGACGATTTTGAAGTTGAGGGAGAACATGAGATGGGAGTTTTCGATTTATATCGATTCTTGGTCATGATTTGATTAAAAATCAATTCACAATTTTTTGTTTTTTAATCATGGTTCACAATTTTTCATTTATTTTTTGTACACACTGGACATCTAACACACCACTATTTTGATACAAAACCACACCAGTCTATAGTATGGGTAGTCCTGACTCTAGAAATCAGTGTTGCCTATTAACTATTAACTTCCTATTAATTAAAAATATTTTACACTTCCCATTAGGCGCATGCCCGAATACCGTGTTCGGAAAGGTACATGTTCTACAGACAGTGTTGCCAAGACTGTGTTTCTTGCACGGATTTGGGCTACTTTAATGCTGTTGCTGCGGGTTGTTTTTCATGCCTGCGGGTCGAAGCAACCCCAAAAACGTGATATTTAGCTCCTGGAATGCAAATTTTACCTAGGGAAACCCGCCAAAAAATGTGTATTTTGCCCCCAGCAATGCGATTTTTACCGGGGACCACTCCTAAAACGTGATTGAGCTAGTTTTAAGTAGCAATTTGGCAGGTTTTGTTGTGAAAATCTAGCAACCCTGACAACAGAACTCCTAACGGGAATACAAGATGGGAGGGGGAAAATAATCAATTCTTGATACAGAAGTAATGCAATGAACATTAACTGTAACACTTTAGACACTTGATAGACTAGTCCACTTTAATACTAACACCTGATAGTCTACTTTAGACATTTTACTAACAATAAGTAACTTTGCAACTGCATGTCAACTAGTCATTAGAGTATTAGTAGACTGTCTGCTTAATATCTTCTAATACTCTTCTAAACTTCGCAAGTATATGTCAACTTATCTTGTCTACTAACCCTAAACTTAATAGTCTGCTCTGAGAGTTAGTTGACATGGAGTTGCATGTTGCATATAAGTTACTTATAGTTAGTAGAATGTCTAAAGTGTAACCATATTAATTTAACAACATTAGATGTAACATATAACCCTAATGTACACAACTGCTAAGAAAAAACTAAGAAACAGTTATTTAAAAAAAAAACAAGGAATGCAGAGAATTATGGGAATGTTAATTTTGCGGTTATTCACTGTGAATTGTACAGGGGTTTTTTTCCCCCCCTTCCAAAAAACTGTATACTACCGTAAAATTACATTTCCAATACAGTTTTTCACCGTATATAGTAGAACTTATCATTAACCAATTAATAGGTTTATACTGTAGCATTTTACAGTCTTGGAAAATCACGGCCATTTTTTAACAGTGCATCGTCCTATCAGTCATCTCTCCTTACTCTGTTTATGTGGTAAGTGAAATTATATGTACTGTAATGTAACAGGCTACTGCTAGCAAGCGGCTAACCATGTCCCTAGTGGCTCCGTAGAACGCGTTGTTTGTTTTCCGAATACGGATTCACTAATCGGTCACATCGATACTTCCTGTTATAACAAAAGATCAATAATTAATATAATATTTTTTCAAATACTTGCCCTTGCTGAAAATGGGGCATGATGTATTTGTTTTCCCTCCTCTGTTGCTGTTTTGTTTCAACAGCATCATGGTGTTAGGATATTTTTTTTTTAATTTGTGAATCAATGCAAATCACTAGAAGACTGAATCATTCATGTGAATCAATTTCCCCCCATTCCTAGTACATATTATTTATTGTATGTACTATATTATCTGGACAATTACTGTACAAAGTATTCTTATGTTGTTTATTACTGCAAAAAAAATGCAAATGTGCAGTAATTATCCAAATTCATTAAAATCAGACTACTAAAGAGGCATTTTATTTTTTTTATTTATTTACTTCACTTGGTTCTAAAGTGTATGTGCAATATAATATACAATCAATATTAATTATATTGAAATATTTCTGGCTACACTGTTTTGAAACTACTGAACTTTTTTCATAGCTACGTTTCATATGTTACTCTCCAACACTGGTTATCTAATGTTATTTGCTTGTATTTGAGTATTGTATACGTCGATAAGTGTTTATACATAGTTTGGGGTTGGTGATGATGTCAGATCAATTGTATCTTGCTCTGGAGTCGAGTCTGTTATGCTGTGCAATGCAAAACACATGTAAATTTGGGCTGTGTGGTTCATATGTGATGGACATATGTCAACAAAGCGTTAACATTAACTACATAAACATTCTTTATTGCTGTCTTTTTTGATCACATTATTACATTTTAGGCTGGACTGTTTACATCAATAATGCACTGCGCACTTTTGCAAAAGCTGTGTAGTAGGAGTCAATATCATGTGGCCAGTTATTGCTTAAATTTCAGCAGAGCGCTGAGTTATTTTTAGGGCCGGTGTGATTCTAAACTCCTCTGTGAACTTAAATTTCTTCCAGATGTGCAGACGTCACAGTGCAAGTGAGCTCAGCCTGTGTTTGAGGACACCATGTTTTAATTACGCTGTTGGAACGCTTTTGGTTTAATGAATATTGGAATATCACTGATTAAACACATCAGTAAACGTTTTTTTATTATAACAGGAGTCAGTCGGTGAGCTGGCGCTGCAGCCGATCTGATTTGTTTACAAAGGGAGCACTCTGTGCTTGGTTTCTGTACGTAACCTGTCATAATTTGAATACAAGTTTTATGTTTCATGCTGCTGCACACTGCACAAAAAGTATACTCGTAGTGATGTGATGTAACAGACTATTTTATCAATGTTCTTTCTGTCAGCTGAGTTACTGTCTATGCAGGGTCAGAAAGTTCTCGAATTCCATCAAAATGATCTTAACTTGTGTTTTAAAGATAAACGAAGGTGCTACATGTTTAGAACGACACGAGAGTGAGTAATTAATGACATAATTTTCATTTTTGGGTAAAGCATTGTTTTTAAATCAACTCTCATTTGTTCTGTTTTTTTGTGACAGTTTGGACCAACAATGCTGTGCAGTCATTTTAATGTATTTTATCTAGATGGTCTGTTATTGTAGTATCAGAAAAATAGGTTTCTCAGTCTTCTTTAAAACTCCTTCATGTCTAAATGGGCAGTTCTTGGCGAAAGTCGACTGCAAAAGTGGGCCAGACTTTGTACTGCAGTCAGAGGTCTGGCCATCTGAGACTTGTGTTTGGAAAAAATGTTTTGGTTCTATTACTGGCGCAGAAATTTGCATACTGCACTGAAAATATTTAGAGAGTACAGTAGGGCAGCTGTATGTTGCTTTGTGAAAATATTAAACCAAGTGAAGGTGCTGTAATGATTTCTTGGTAAAAACTGAGTCACAGTTTGAAAAAAGAGGGGTTGCTGAGCAGATTCTGTTGAGATGAATGGAAATGCTAGCAGTTAGATCTCACTTGATATTAAAATCTCAAGAATTGTCATAAGAACTATTTCATGATATGTCGTGTGAAGTTCAAATCAAGAGGATGTAGACAGATTTAGTTGCAGCAAATAGTGCAAACAACCGTGTGAAAGAAAATAGATGGGCTCTTACATTTTTATTTAAGCAGAATATCTCAATATAGATCGCTAAACTCCAATTTACATGTTTGCCCGTGTTTTCAGATCATTAGCGCATTTTCCATAACGTAGAAAGAGCGTTGATGGTTTCCAGATTGGAAGTAAACCACTGAGTAAAAAATGTGTTGATTTATGGAAAAAGCTCCGACTGGGGGGATTAAACTCTTGAAATATGGCAACCGGAACCAAAATGCAAAATAATTAAGAAACATTTTCAGGATAAATAACCAGAAGCCAAATATCACAGACGATTACATTTAATAAATTCAGAGCAGCAGAAACTGTAATCATGAATTTAAAAAATTATTTATTTAGGTGTTACAGACTTTCTTTGCAGAGTCTTGTTCTGTCAAACAGGTGTGTGATTTCTGAGGATGCAGTTCTCAATGTGTGGCTGCCCCCTTCTGGCTGAATGGTGAATATTTGCTTTGTGTGAACTGTCTGTACTTGATGCTTTGGTTTGAGGGAGTTTCAGCTACCATCGGTCCATACAAAATAGTAAGCAGTTTCACTGTGATATGCACACACGCACACACACAAGAGAAAGAGCAGTCTTTTGGGAATTTATTGCATGTGGAAAGATAAACTTTCGTAGGCGTGTGTGTGTGTATGTGTGTGTTTACATAGCTCTGTGTCTTTGGTAGTTGCATAGTACAGACCACTGTTGATCCTATTCACAGTTTCACACTATTCATACATTAATATCTCTCGTGTTTTAATTTCAACAAATAAGATTTGCTTTCCATCATAAATGAAAGTGTCTGTCTGATCCATTAGGGCTTGATTATTAAGCCTCACTCCTGCAGCTCTTTTATAGTGTAGGAGAAAGAGACTGAACAATATAAGAGAGAGAGACTGAATACTGCAGTCTCGTCGAAGGCTTATTTTGGATTCAGCAAAAGATATTTTTGTTTAATTTGAGAGAATAAAACTCAGAAGAAGTGTGCAGATTTCACAGTTTGTTCTCTGGACTTGAATAGTAGCTGAAATCATGTCAAATCTATTTTTATAAGCAAACTGACTTATATTTTATACCTGCATAAATAGTCAATACTTATAATTAAAATAAATAAATAGTGTAACTCCATAGATTTACATTAAAACTGAACTGACAATTTTGTCAACAACTAATACTATTAAAAATCATTTTTGATCAAGGTAAATATTTAAGATTTAATACGTGAGCTTAAAAAAATAAAACTATTAAAAATATTTGTTGTTATTTGCAACAAGGCTGAAATTACATAAAATATAAATATAAGATGAAATAATTAATGTTATAAATGTTGGCTTGGCAACTAACTGAAATAAAATAAGATGAAGTACTAAAATTACTAAAACTAAAACTATTAAAAATACATTTTGCTATTTGAAATAAAGGTAAAATAAAATATAAAGATCAACTTAAATAAGATGAAATATTTTATACTTTAAAAACTGCCTTTTTAACTCAAATAAAACAAGCTGAAGTACTAAAATTACTAAAAATATTTTTTTTATTATTTGAAATAAAGCTGAAATAACAGAAAATCTAAATATAAGATGAAATATTTACAAATGTACAAAAAAACTTAAAATTATATATGTTGACTTGGCAACCATCTGACTTGTTTTTTTTTGTTGTTTTTTTTTAAAGAGTACTAAAATTACTAAAATTAAAACTGGAAAAAATAAAGGTAAATATTCTGCACTGATAAGTCTGAATATTAAACGTGTGTGTGTGTGTATACACACACACACACACACATATATATATATATATGTATATATACACAGTATATACAAGATTTTATATATAGATATTTATATATATCTGTATATATCTGAGTCAGAATACTGAATATTTTATGTCAGCGTCCACTTTATTGTCGCAGTCTGGAAGCAATTCTTGTAACGGATTTGGTGAGGGTGCAGAATGGACAGACAGTGCGTGTATGTGACGTCTGTGAAGAGCCTGTGAGAGAGCCGCCGCTCAAACCCCCACAACACGAGCGCATGAGTAAATATTTACCCTGATTTGAGCAGAGATCAGATTCAGTCCTGTGGGAAGTGAAATCAGAGAGATGAGGGTCCTCACCACAGATTATTCAGCTATGAATGAGATTCTCCAATATAAATACTACATCAAAATAAACATACATTTGACCCCAGATTGTCACATTCATGTCTGTGCATGTCATTGGTTTTTCCCATTGTCTCCCCCCGTCGATCTGTCTGATTTGGTTTTACCCTCATTAGCGTCATTCCCTTCACCTGTTTGCAACAATTAGTTCACCTTTATAAGCCTGTTTGTTTCTTGAGTTCCCTGTCGGTCTTTAACGTTTGTTTGTTCTACGTGTGTGGATTATCGCTCTGTGTTCCTGCCTGTTCCAGCTTATGCTACCAGAAGTTTATATTAAATATATTGTTGCTTGTTATCTCGTCTCTCGTCTCGTTCCATCCAGCACGCATCAACTACGTAACAGAAAGACCGACCGACAACAGTTTAACCGGCGTTATTCCCCTGTGTTTATTTATTTTGTTTCTCAGTGTTTTCTTTTTTGATTTACCCCCATGGACCCCACTGTTCTCCTCATCATAATGAAGCAGGGGGAACGCTCTCTTGAGGACAACACCCGAGATTACATCTTCCTCGCAGAACACTCCCACTTTCCGGATAGCAGCCTTTGCACTTTCTACCATGTGTTTCTACCGTGCAGGACTGAACACCACCACTAAGGGGCTGCTATCCGGGGAGGGTCCTCAAGAGAGCTTGCCGGACTACATCGAGTGGGTGCTGGCGTCCTGTGGATCGTCATGGACTATTGACTTCGTCAAGGAGGACGTCAGCCCCACTCTAGACCCAGAACCCAGCCAACCATCACCCCGACACGCGGAGTTTGAGCCCGAGCCCACCGCGGATGACGAGCCAGAGCCACGAGCGACAGAGCAAAGGATCGCCACAGAGCCAGAGCCCAACACGTCCGACCAGGTGCGAGAGCCGGCTACAACTACCGCAACGGTGGAGTGCTGCGTGGAGCAAGAGAGGGCTATGGAGAGCCCTGCCCACTGCACCACCGCTGGGGGTGAGCTTGAACTGAACTCTGGGGACTTGATTGACTTCTTTACTGAAGTTCTGGAAACTAACTCTGAAGATTTAATAGACTTTTCTACAGAAATACCTACCTGTCATGATCTACCTGTCGGTATGGAATTCCCACCCACCCCCCCTCTTCTGTCTGTCTGGTCACCGCTGTCCCCTGACAGCCCCTCTGCTCACCCTCAGCCCACTACCTGTGCAGTGGGCTCACCGCGGGTCTGCCAGCTTCCATCGGCGTCAGGGCTGGAGGATCCCTCAGCTCCGCCTCCAGCCTCAGAGTCCAGAACTCCGCCTCGGCCCTCCGACCCTGCGGCTCCACCACGGCTCTCAGCGCCCTCGTCTCCACCGTCGCCCGTCGGCCCACCAGCTCCACCGGGCTCCCTCGTCCCTCCGGCTCCGCCTTGGTCGGTCGTTGTCCCGCCATCGCCTCGGGACTCCACTCCTCCGGCTTTGCCTCGTCGCTCCATCCCACCGGCTCTGTTGGGCTCCTCCCTCCGGCACAGCCTCCATCCTCTGTCGCTCCGGCTCCGCCGCGGACCTCCGGATCTCCGCCTACGCCTTGGTCGCCAGAGCCTAGGGCTCCGCCTTGGCCCTCCGGATCCTCGGTGTCGCCCTGGATCTTCGGCTCTCCGTCTCTGCCTCGGGCTCCTCCGCCAGCTGCTCCGCCTCTGTCGGTCGGCCCCCTGGAGTCGTCAGCCCTTCCTCCACCATGGCTCCTCCCTCCATCGGCTCCACCGTGGGTCATCATGGCTGCGGTCTGGGTCTCCCTCTGCTTCTCCTGCTCTGGGTCCCTCCTGTTTCCTCCCTGGCTCCTCACACCTTCGTCGCCCCCCTGGACTGTGTTGTTTTTCCCTGAACTGTCTGTCTGGCCATGGCCTCCTGAACTCCCCGACCCGCCATGGCCTCCTGAACTGCCCACCCTCCCTCCTCTTTCGATGTTATACGGCGCGAGACGCGCCTATTCGGAGGGGGGAGTAATGTCACATTCATGTCTGTGCATGTCATTGGTTTTTCCCATTGTCTCCCCCCGTCGATCTGTCTGATTTGGTTTTACCCTCGTTAGCGTCATTCCCTTCACCTGTTTGCAACAATTAGTTCACCTTTATAAGCCTGTTTGTTTCTTGAGTTCCCTGTCGGTCTTTAACGTTTGTTTGTTCTACGTGTGTGGATTATCGCTCTGTGTTCCTGCCTGTTCCAGCTTATGCTACCAGAAGTTTATATTAAATATATTGTTGCTTGTTATCTCGTCTCTCGTCTCGTTCCATCCAGCACGCAGCAACTACGTAACACAGATATATCTGAACACTGCAGTCACGCTTAAAATTAATATCAAACCAAGTGTAATCAGCACTTTCTGACGCATTTTTGCCATTTAGTGGAGAATTGAAGTAACAGTGGTGCTAACAGAGTAACCAAAGATGTAGTTCATCAAATTTAAAGGGATAGTTGACCATAAAATAAACATTTTGTCATTAATTTCTCACCCTCATGTTGTTCCAAACCAGTAAGACCTTCGTTCATCTTCAGAACACAAATTAAGATATTTTTGATGAAATTCAAGAGCTTTCTGACCCTGCATAGACACGTTCAAGGCCCAGAAAGATAGTAAAAACATCGTTAAAATAGTCCATGTGACATCAGTGGTTTAACCGTGATGTATTTAGGCTACAAAAATACTTTTTTGTGTGCAAGGAAAGCAAAAATAACTTTATTCAACAATTTCCTCTCTTCCGTGTCAGTCTTTGACACGTGTCCACAAGAGTACACGACACATTAGTATATTTTAAATAATATAATATAATATAAAAGACTATTTAGGTGGTTGTCTCTTAACACACTTTAGTACTTTGAAAAAAGTTTTGAAGTACATTTTATATCATTGTTTTATTAATGCTTTAAAGAAGTGCACTTATTTTAATGTTTACTAACACACTGGAGCACATGTAAAGTATTTGAATATAATTTTAAATGTATGCTATTCGATATTACATTTAGAGTAAATATATTTGAAATGCTCTAATTATAATTTCATTATTATAAATAAATAATTAGATATATTTAAATACATGACATGCAAGTTTCAATAGAAGTGTCATTAAAGTTTATTTTAGTTAATGATAAATGCTTGTGAGTACATGCAGTGTTTCAAAGACAATAGAAATAATTATGAAATTACATAAATATGTACTTAAGTCTACTTAATTGGGTCAAATAAGCACAGTTAACTGCATAAATTTACACTATACTCTTACAATTAACATGCAGTCTGAAAACATTACATTCAGTTTGCACTTAAAGGGGTCATCGGATGCAAAGTTCACTTTTACATGTTGTTTGAACATTAATGTGTGTTGGCAGTGTATGTACACATCTACCCTATAATGATAAAAATCCATGCAGTGGTTTTTAAATAATCTGTAAAAATAATATCCCCTTTTTCAAATTGAGTCATTCTCAGATAATTGAGTGTTTTACCTCAGACCCACCTTACTTCAGCTGTAACAGTCCAACCTTCACTGTTTCGATGCTGGAGCAGGGATGTAAATGAGACAAGAATATCTCAGATTGACCGATTGAGGTGTTGTGTTGCTGGATCTAACTATGAACATAGTGGCTGTTATTTGCTCCTGACATCTGAGTAGCTGAATATGCAGTGGATTACATTTGTTTGTGAAGGGAATGCGCCTCCCGATCTACATAAATGCGTCTATGTTCACGCAAATCATTCAGCTTCACCTACAGCAAAAGTGATTATAAGGGTTTTTTTATGAATCTCTGCAATCACCTTTCCTAATAAAGTGATAGTTAGCAAGTTTCGCGGCTAAACACGCTAAATACGGCTAAAGTAAACAGGCTCGTCACTCCACAGAGAGAAGAGAGGGGCGGGAAGAAGGAACAATCCATCAGAATGGGATGAATTTTGAAGTGCTCATTTTGACAAGGTAAAAAAAAGTGTTGTTTTACACTACAATTGTGAATTTTAACCAAAGTACAGTATATTATAAACTTTTCATTAAGACCTTAAAGAATCATATCAACTTGTGGAAAATGGGCGTCTAATGACCCCTTTAAGTATATTCTTTCCATAAGTACTTTTTTTAAAAGTGTGCTAAAGTGTACTTCTTTTTCACAAAAAATGTTTTCTATAAAATGTGTTTGTGCAGTTTCTTTGAAATAAATCTCTCTTGGTTTGATATTTTGTTATCTAATGAAGTGACATTCATACCTTTAGAGTTTGAGATACATGTTCTGGGCCGGACTGTAAATGCACTTGCGTTATGTCTTGCTTGCAGTAAAGAGTTAATATTGAGTCAGTCATCTGGTGGTTCCGCCCTCTCCATGGGCTGTGACTCACTGTTCAGTTGCCAGTCCCACAAACACACATAAACACAGACGCACACACACACACCCGTATGAGGCCAGCATGCTGGTGTAAACTCATATATATGAGTTCAGCTGTCTGAGCTGCCGGAGGGGAGCGAAAGAGAGAGAGACAGGCACTTGGTGACTTTGGAAGTTTGTTTGTTTGTGTGTTAGCCTTGTATAATTTCCAGGCTATAAAAATCAGTTTTATGAGGATTAAAAGGAGTGAATGTGATTCTAAAGTAAAGGATGACGACTAGGCAAATACGAGATGTCTGGGGGAACTCGGTCATGTCAGCGTGGCTCCATGTGTTCATCGCTCTTCTGCCACAGTAACTCAGCGGTGGGAAGCATGTGTTTCAGACTACATGAGAGGAAGAGCTGATTTCTGGAGGGAAACGGCAAAAGGAGCGGGAGACACGGAGGGAAATATGAGTTTGCCAACTGGCTGTGTCTTTCTTCCACCCGCTGACCGCACTTTTAAAGTTCGGAACGTCAATCTTTGCGGGTCCCCATGTGCCGTCAACTGTCCGATTGACATTGTGCAGAAACGCAGGCGGTAATTGATTTTTTATTCTTTTTGCTTGTGTTGGGTATAGAAACAGTTAAGCAGGAATAGCGTTTGGGCATTTTTTTCAGATGTTAAAATGCTTTTTTGCCAGTTCGACAGGACTTAAAATCCAAGCCAAGTAGGCTGGTTGATTTCCTCAAAAAGGGTGACACTGATGCTCTGTGGTGCTGTCAAAATATTTATTTGAGCGATCTGATATGTCAACTACTGGCTCAACCAATAGCGCGCAACATTTGAGTTCCGGAAGTACTTCATTCATTTTCTCCATAGGGAAACTGATTTTTAACAAGAACAGTATCTCTTGTTAGCTCAGAGGTTGTTCATCAATTGTATATGCTTTTGTTGAACACATTTGTTCAGTCGTTTAACAGCGGAGTTCGTGGGGGGAAAAAACTTCATTACCCTTGATGCAGAAAATTCCACCAAATCAGTCACAGCAAGTAAAGTGTGCCAGGAGCTTTTTAGCTCCGCCCTGCTATGGGGCTTGGTGCCCCAAGTTTGAACTTCCAAAATGCAGTTTAAATGCGGATTCAAACGATTCCAAATGTGGTTGTAAACATTCCCAGCCGAGGAAGAAGGGTCTTATCTAGCGAAACGATCGGTTATTTTCATTAAACAATGAATATATAAATAAATACTTTCTCAATACTTTCTATATAAATAATATCTCAAATGTTCGCCTTGACTTGCTCTGCCTGAACTCTGTGTATTCTGGTTCAAAACAGTATTTTCTCCCTCAATTTCAAAAATTATTTTAAAATCATCCTACATCGCTGCAGAAGTTCCGACCCAGTCTTTGCAAAGTGAACATGCAAATAAGATCAAACACCCTTAACAAAAAAGGTAAAACAGCAATATAGGACGATTTTGAAGTTGAGGGAGAACGTGAGATTGGACTTTTTCTGTCATGAACCAGAATAAAACAGAGTTCAGGCATAGTAAGACAAGACAAGCATTTGACATTAAAAAGTATATAAATTGTATTATTTTAATTAAATTAACCAATTGTTTTGCTAGATAAGACCCTTCTTCCTTTGCTGAGATAGTTTACAACCACATTTGGGATCGTTTGAAGCCGCATTTAAACTGCATTTTGGAAGTTCAAACTCGGGGCACCATAGAAGTCCACTATATGGATAAAAATCCTGAAATATTTTCCTCAAAAAACATAATTTCTTTACGACTGAAGAAAGAAAGACATGAACATCTTGGATGACAAGGGGGTGAGTACATCATCTGTAATTTTTTGTTCTGGAAGTGGACTTTAATAGTGGCACTTAACATCTAAATTAATTGGTTTTATTGGAATTAACATTATTGTTTAATACCACTGAAATAACTTAAATATATTTAATTATACCAACAAAACTAGTTTTTACAGGCATAATGCACCCAAAAATGAAAATTCTGTCATTAATTACTCACCCTCATGTTGTTCCAAACCAGACCTTCGTTCATCTTCAGAACACAAATTAAGATATTTTTGATAAGTCAGACAGCTTTCTGACCCACCATAAACAACAAGGTCCTCTCAAGGACCAGAAAGGTAGTAAAGACATTGTTAAAAATAGTCCATGTGACATCAGTAGTTCAACTGTAATGATATGAAGCTACAAGGATACTTTTTGTGTTGAAGAGAAGAAATTGTTGAATAAAGTTGTGATTTTTTTTTTGGTTTTCTTTGTGCACAGAAAGTATTCTCATAGATTCATAACATTACAGTTGAACCACTGATTTCACGTGGACTGTTTTAACGATGTCCTTACTACCTTTCTGGGTCTTGAATGTGTCAGTTGCATTGCTGTCTGTGCAGGGTCAGAAAGCTTAATTTGTGTTCCGAAAATGAACAAAGTCTTACGGGTTTGGAACGACAAGGGTGTGAGTAATTAATGATGGATTTTTGGGTAAACTATGCCTTTAAATTTAGGTAGAAATAGGTCTTACAGTTGGTTACAGTTGCATAGTTACAGTGTTTTTGTGTGTGTGTGCTAGTGTGTGTGTGTGTGTGTGTGTGTGCATATTGCTAAATTCACTGAGCAGTTTATTATGTGAATGACAGCGTAGTTGTATTTCTTGTGTCTGGTGCCAATATATGCCTATTTATTACTTGCTTACTGCCAACACGATCATGACGAACAGTAAAAGTTATGTTTAGTATGTAGTTGCTAATCTGTAGTAGATTCATTTTAGGTCATTTGACATGTCTGATTATGTTGCAGTTTACTTTGTTGTTTTTAGTAGCATTTTAGTAAATATTTTATATGAACACCTTTTTCAAAGATGTTTAAAAGTTTCAAAAGAATTAAGTGCTGCCACTTTCTTTTCAGTTTAGTGGTTCATGGAGACCTGGAAATTATAATTAAATAGATTGAAACTTTTTACAGCAATGCCAAAACGTGGAGCATTTAATTTAAAAATAACGATGCAATAAAAAAGTCAAATCTACCTCAAAATAATAGTATGAAACATCTTTTGAGTTTCATTCAAATACAACACGTGTAGCCTGATTCACAAATAATGACTCTTAATAACCAATGAAATTGGTTCTTTTAACAAATTCAAACTATTAAGTTACCACCTTATGGATTAGCCATATTAATCAGTCTGATTTGCACTGCTTTTTTGTCAATGTTTGTGTAGTGCGACTCATATAAAAACCATATAGTGTTTCTCTCATTGCCCAGTGAGCCACACATGCTGAATACATCAGAGAAATGAGCTTATACTGATGTTCATTCAGGATGTTTGTGTTCGTCATTAGCAGGTCCTGGGAGAGACTCTCATGACAGTGATGGATTGGATCTCACAAAAACATCAAATCATAAAACCATCAGTATGAAATAAATATAGATAAATTAGCTATAAAAGCAATAAATTACACAGAAATTATATTTGTAAATATTCAGCACATTTTACTCAAAATTCACAATGAGGTAATGTGTTTTTTTAACATAATATATACAAAACGTATATGTAAACACTTTTCCTATTTTATTTTATTTTATTTTATTTTATTTTTCCAATTACAGTATTCAGGAGTGGATCTTAGTCCATAATGTTTCTACAGATTTTTTGGTATGAAATATAAGTTATTGCAAGTTTACTATAAAAAAGGCAGTTAAATAAGTCTACACTATCAGAAATGTACTGTACCGTTGTATTTCCTTGATACTGTACTTCCAAGTTATTCTTTGAAGTTCCTTGGATTGTGTAAATACTATGGTTTATTAATATGGTAATCATTCTGCACAGTGGTATACAGTGGCATGGGAAAGTTTGGGAACCCCTTGCAGAATCTGTGAAAATGTGAATAATTTTAACAAAATAAGAGAGATCATACAAAATGCATGTTATGTTTTTATTTAGTACTGTCCTGAGTAAGATATTTTACATAAGTTTACATATAGTCCACAAGACAAAAAATATCTGAAATTATTAAAATAACCCCAAACAAAAGTTTAGGAACCCTTGGTTCTTAATACTCATATGTGGTTACCTGGATGATCTACAACTGTTTTTTTTTTTATTATTATTTGTTTGTTCGTTTGTTTGTTTTGTGATGGTTGTTCATGAGTTAAACTGAGCACTGTTCTTCAGAAAAATCCTCCAGGTCCTGCAGATTCTTCAGTTTCCAGCATCTTTTGCATACTTGAACCCTTTCCAGCAGTGACTGTATGATTTTGAGATCCGTCTTTTCACGCTGAGGACAACTGAGGAACTCAAACACAACTATTAAAAAAAGTTCAAACATTCACTGACGCTCCAGAAGGAAACATGGTGCATTAAGAGCTGGGGGGTGAAAACTTTTGGACAGGATGAAGATGTCCAAATTTTTCTTATTTTGTTGAAATATATATATTTTTCCATTTAGTAGTGCCCTTCAGAAGCAACAGAAAATACTTGCATGTTTCCCGGAAGACAAATTAAGTACAATTTATCTTGATCTTCAAAATCAAAAAGTTTTCACCCCCCTTTTTTTTAATAGTTGTGTTTGAGTCCCTTAATTGTCCTCAGTGTAAAAAGATGGATCTAAAAAACATACAGTCACTACTGGAAAGGGTTCAGATATGCAAAAAAATGCTAGAAAACAGAAGAATCTGCAGCACCTGGAGGATTTGTCTGAAGAACAGTGCTCAGTTTAACAGTTCAGAACAAACAAGGGACTCAACCATCACAAAACAAAAACCACACACAGTAGTAAGATCCAAAGGGGGTTATTTTAATAATTTCAGCTATTTTTTGGTCTTGTGGACTATATGTAAACATCTTTCATGTAAAACATCTTACTCAGGACAGTACTAATTAAAAAATAACATGCATTTTGTATGATCTCTCTTTATTTTGTTAAAGTTATTTACATTTTTACAGATTCTGCAAGGGGTTCCCAAATCAGCCTGCGCTGATGCTGTATGTAATGCAGATATGAAATATGATGCAGTGTGTACAGGCTCATTTCTTTATCTCCACCACATCAACCACGCTGTCTTTATCTCAGAGCAAATTCACATCACTTTCAGGCCTGTGCACAGCAACAAAGTCTGCTGTAATCCGCCTCTCTTAGTGACCTGGAAGAAAGTGTGTGTGTATTTACTGTGTGCACATGAAATATTTCTGAATCTACAATAACAAGTCTTGATTCATCATTAATTTAAAGAAATAGTTCACCCCCAAAAAATATCATTGTTTTTTCCTCACATTGTTCGAACCATGTTCAAGCTGATCATCCGAACTGCTGTTGCCCATACATTGAAAGCATTTAATGACAACAGACTATCAAGCTCCAAAAAAGCACCATAAAAACTGATCCAAGTTTTTTAAGGTTTTCAAACTGGGGTCAAAGCACCCTCATGGGGCTGCAAGGGGATAACCGGTGGAAAAAAAATGCAGGACAGAAACTTAAATTGTTACAATGTTGCATTTTATTTAGATAATCCATACCGAAATGTGTTAAGTCAAATGTGAGTAAAACTGTTATATAAGTAAGGAATCATTTGGAACGGGCCATTGAATTACTAGAAATAAATGCACACCCGAGGCGGTGATGCGGCCACGACGTGACGCGGAGTGGCCGTTACACCTTGGGTGTGCATTATTTTTTTTCTAATATTCAACATACCGGAGTCAATCATTCTGCTTATACTACAGTTACCACACCTCAAATATTGTTCAGATTTTGTATTTCAAAACATTCAGAAGGTTTGTTTCCTTAAAACACTCTTGTGTGTAGGATTAATTTCTTACGCATCTCATCCCACGCCTCTGTTGCTAATTCCAAAATGTCATTTTAGACCTATCAATAGAGGCTTGAGCTGTTGATAGCACACTAATGCAGTTAATAATGAAGTTATTAGACAGACAGAGAAAAAGAGAAAGAGAGAGAGAGATTAACCTCTGTGAATCTGTGCGTCTCTCAACAGTGTTCAGCAACATTTCTACTAATAGCGAAAATTCTGCTCCAACAACATCAGAACCAAAAAAAACAAATCTGCTTCAACAACAGCGCCATTATCACCTCACTAGTGAGAAATGTCATGTAGCTTTTAACTTGCTAAACTATATTACAGATAAAATCGCCAGAGCGGCACTGACAACACATTTCTGAATGCGTGCATGTTTCCATGTGTGTGTCCGTACTGTATGTGTGTGTGTTTGTAAGGGGAGAGTAAGAGAAAGAGAGCATGTGCTCTTCTTATATATTAAAAGTAATTTTGTTGCAAAAACTTGGAAACAATTTGTCGTTTTTATCCTATTGTTTACTATATTTATTTGCTTGGAATTTACGCAACTTACAATTTAAATATCACAGAATTTGTCAAAGTTTGGATGAATTAATCAAAAGTAGGCCACTAAACTAATCACATTGTGATATGGACTAATATTTGTAATTATTAAGCTGCAAAATGACTGTTTAAATATGAATTCAGCGTGTCTGTGTTAATGAACGCAGTTTTGTTTACTACTCGTATAGAGTATGGGAACGTGACGTCAGCAACGTACGGCATTCTGGGACTTTCGGACATGGACACTACAGTCTACACTGAGTAATAGTGGAGGTAGATGTTAAAATTTATATTGTACATTTAAAAACACATTAGAATAGAAAACGCTTGCTGTGACATAAACTGCCATATCTACTGACATGACCGGAGTGGAGAATGGATCTAAAATGAAGCGCAATTTTATGCTTTTCAGCTTGAAAACAACACAATGGCAAAAGCAGCTCAATGAAAATAAATCTGGCTTTGTCGTTTGTATTTATTATTAATTACAGATTCATAATTTCTGATCCACATGAATTTGTATGACTCGTTGCGATCACTGTCATTGTTCATAAAGCAACTCATGTGATTTACTGTTCAACAGCTCTTTGTAAGAAATCGTGTATTTGTTCGATTTAAGTCCAGTAAAACTTACTGCACTTCATCGTATAATGAATTTAGGGTGATATGATATATGATTAAATACATCCGCGTTTACTTTACTAAGGAATATTTATTCATAGATTTGCGCTACGCCACCACCTGCATCATCTTTACACACAGACTAAACTTACTAGAGAATCATGATATAATATACCTTTGTAAATATATGCAATTTAAATTCATGTCTTCATGTCGCACACTTTATTTGAATGGAACATATATGCTGTCTTCGAACTGTAATCAGGGCGGAATATTTCAAGTTCGCAGGGCACTTACTTTTGAATAGAACAGACGTCTAAGATACGCACAAAATGTGCAGAGCGATGGTTCACTTATATGATCAACTGGCTGAGATCGAGCTATGGTGTGTTTATTTTATCTGGCATATATATCAGTGCCACCTAGTTATTAAAAAATGCAAAAGAGAAATGAATTTGGTCCTGTGTGTGGTACAGTAGAAGGCGGCCGTGTGATTTCTGTGAGTGTGTATGTGTCGTGTTCTGGTTACACGGCTCAGTGCTCGAATAAACGCAATGGATTCTAATATTAGTACAATTATTCTAAGCAAGTGCAAGCAGCTCTTAAAAACATTAACGCAAATACAGTCGTTTTTTCCTCTAGTGATTTGTGTTTATTGTCATTGTACGCTATTTAGCGTGTCCTAAAACATGGCAGCAACTACCCAGAATGCAATGCGCAGTGATGTAGATTCCCAAGCTCTATTAATGCGCGCATGACACTTGAGGTGATATTAGCGTCTGCCATCTCACTAAATGAGGACGTAAATACATGAACAACATCTACAGAACTGTTTTGAGAATCACTTCATGAGAATTTTACCATTTCATTTGAGTAAAACTCGTCATATCATACACACAGTACAGCACAGGTATTCACGGCAACCCGTCAAAATAAAAGTTCGGTTTAACGTGAAGACATTACGGCAGAAATACATTACTATTGTTCAGCAAAATGTACATACATACATACATACATACATACATACTACTACTACTACAATGATAAAACCTTATTTTTAAAGAAGTAATCATATATTTCTTTAACATTTTGATTGTAATAGTAAATCCCCTTTATTTGCCAAAAATATGTATTTTTTAAATTTCATTAATTAAAAGATAAATTAAATTAATGCTTTATGCCTTCATTTGATAACCAGAAAAATGCAAATACACAAAACAGAATTTCTGAGAAAAAATAAACATCTCACAAGGCTATTGTAAAAATAAATTAAACTTGTTTTATGCATTGAAATAATCAGACATGGTAGAACACTGAATTTGGTAACAATAAAACATAAGGTGGGCAAAAATAGAACATTTCATAGGGCCCTAAACATGTACTTTTTGTTACATTTTAACAATTAACGGATGTTAAATTGTTTGCATTTTAATTTTTCTAATTAATTAGACATGCTTTGATTAATAAAATTGAATTTAACTTTTAAAAAGGAGTACAGAAAGATTAAACGAAAAGGAAAATTAAAACTGAAAAAGATGTAATTTGGAAAAAAAAATGAAACGGATTTTGGGAAAAAATTAAACGGATTTCATAGGGCCCTACTTTTGAAATGACTGAAATGGACTTCTAATGTAGCCTTCCTGGAACAACTTTAGCAGTGCGTTTCCCTAAAAATAATTGCACACCTTAGAACATTCATCAACCAATCATATTCAAGCGTTCAACAGCCCTGTAGTATAAAAGAATCTATATTACACACACACACATATTTATAGGTTTCGACAGGACAACATTCTTTTTGTGTACCTGTTTCAGAGAAGAGCAATTAGACAACATTTTAAGATGGCATTGTTTGTTTTTCAACTACAATAACTAGTGTGCTCATCCTCAGAATCAAACACTGCTGCTATTTATGCAGTGCATTTCCTGTTATGAATTATGATACAATTTGGTTTGCTGGTTTATTGTGTCAGATTCACCTCGTTCAGGCAATGTCAGATTAATTTGGTGCAGATCCGAGCATGATTGCCATGTTCATGTCTAAACGAACCAAAATAAGGGAGAAAATGTGATGGAATCCCAAAACAAATACAAATGAGCCCTTATTATCTCCTTTAAGTGTTATTTTAGTATGGTTAGGGTACTGTTATGGTTTAAATTCATATTTTAAATCAGTTTTTATTTTTATATTTTGTTTTCATTGTAAATTTAAAGTTGTAGTAATTGTGTGTGTTTTTGTCATTTTTAGTAGTTTTAGTAGTATAGTTCTTATTCATTTTTATTAGTTATTTTAGTACTGTGGCTGCGTGATAAATTGTATTTTAATCGTGATGATGATTTCTGCTTCTCTTGATTTTAAGAGAGAAATCATAAGCATAACCGTCTACTACATTTGCCTGCTGGCTGTTTATCCTGGAAACGTTCGTTTTTATCTTGCATTGGTAATCTCCGTAAGCTTTCATAGTTGCGGTTTCATTGTTGCACCAGATTTCAAAAGTGTAAATCCCCAGTAATTTTTTTTTTCATACATACAATCACACATTTACCAATCACATTACTGTATGTTGAAAAAGCCAGATCTTTTGTTCAAAAATGATGTTCATATCACATACAACCCTGGTATTTAGCTGTCCAGTTTTGTAAAGCTGCTTATTCTACTCTTTTGCCTTCAGTTAGATTAGGTTATCAAGACACTTGTGATATAACTTGTTCTATTTGTGTCTGAAAAACCATTGTCAACTAAGTTACCCACTAGAAAACCCCCCTCAAAAAGGAATGGCTTGTCCCATTGTTGCATAATTTGCACAGTATGATGATATTTCCTCTAGAAGCACATGGACAAAACACTAGAAGTTATGTTCTCTCTCTTTTTCCTCTAATATTGGTTAAACTAGCAAACCAGTGTCAAGTGTGGATTAATTGACTCTCAACAGTGTTACACAAGTATTATTGCTGCCGATTTTAATAAGACATTTAAACTAAAACTTATCTTTTGTTTATGAAAATATATTCTAAACAAATCATACGCTCAGTAGTTCTAGGCTTCCATGTTGAGTATAGGCCCAAAACACTAAGAGTGTTAACTAAGTTACCTGTCAACTGTGTTACCCAATAAAGGTAGTAACATGGTGGACAGTAGCAAACATAGATGGTATTTCATGCACATATTCCTACAGATCACCTTTATTTATATGGAACTTCATGCAATTACAAACATTTTTTTTTTAACCATTATCCAAAATTGAAATTTTATTCAACTATAACCCAACAACTAACCCAGGTTTACACAGATTTACACTTACATTATGGAGAGAATTTAAAATTAAGTTTTTAAAATAAGAATTTAAAATAGTTCCTTTATCTACTTCTGTGGCCCGATTGAGAGAAACAGGCAACTGGCTGCAGTTTTTTTGTTTGTTTTGGGGTGATTATTACCTAATTTGAGCAGGAAGTGGCTGCGGCCATGCTTGAATTACTCATTTATTGGAACATTTAGATTTAAGCCACATCTGCACCTCTAATCGGGGTTCATCCATCTCCGCAGAGCTGTGCTGAGCCCATCATGCGTTGAGTCTTTATGACTGGCCACTGTGCACTTTAATTGGCTCTTCTCAGTAAGCGATGCGTCCTGTCCTGTCACGATCGAAGCAATGTTCCATATAAAGACCGATTCCTAATCAGCGCCAGCAGAGACACTAGAGTCAGAGCTCTGGAATACAGCTGGTGTTCAGGTGAACGAGGGAGAAGAACTGTCCTTTATTACTGCAGACCTCTCATCGTGCTCTTCACACCAAGAGCTTATTGATCCCATCATCCCAGATCCCTCTCATAACATGAGCTCCTGGTGGGATTGGCGTCCTGTCTGTCTAAAGTGCCTCATGTTTGCCTGTTCAGAGTCACACATGAGCAGGAACAAAAACACAATAATGACTTGGAAAGTGTTTGAAATCATCCACTGCAGAACCAGTGAGGTTACGTTCATTCTAAGTTAATACATTTTAAAATGTAATAGCCTAGACAGGGTTGGGCAAAATTCAGAATTTTGGAATTAACTTTTTTTCTGGCAATGATGACATTTTTTTCTAATTTAAACTGCAATTCCTGTGATGCAAAGCTGAATTTTCAGCATCATTACTCCTTCAGTGTCACATGTACGCTGTAAAAAATAAAAAAATACAATTTGTTGAGTCAGCTTAAAATAATTTGTTACCCTTCTGCCTTAAAATTTTAAGTTGAGTCAACTAAAATAAGTTTAGTCAACTTGAAATGTTAAGTTGTACGAAGTAACAACTTAGATATTTGTGTTTGTTAAACTTAACAGATGGGTAAGTAACCCAGCTGCCTTAAAATTTTAAGTTGATTCAACTCAAATATTTAAGTTGTCACTTAGTATAATTTAACATTTCGAGTTGAATAAACTTCTGAAAGTTGACTGAACTTAAAATTTTAAGGCAGTGAGGTTACAAATTATTTTAAGTTGACTCAACAAATTGTTTTTTTACGGTGTAGGGCTATTATTTTGGTAATCGAGTATCGGTCAATTATTCTGACGATTAATCAGATAATCTGGTATTTTTATATATAAAAATTCACACATTCATGTATGTATTTAAGGAATACATGTAAAATATATTTTTATATAGTATAAATCATATTTAAATATAAATACATATACACGTAAATATTTATTAAATATATACATGTACATTACTGTATTTATATATGCATATAAATATACACAGCACATGCACATATATTATGTAAACAAACTTATTTTGGATGCGATTAATTGTGATTAATTGATTTGACAGCATTAATTTACAGTAAAAAAAAATCATTAAATATTAATAAAAACAAATATTTAAAAAATTTTCATTCAGTTTGAAATTCAAATTTGAGCTACAATTCCACATCCTGCTTGCTACATTCGAATTCAGGAACTGGATTTAAATTTGTGCACATCCTTAGTAAACTAAATGTGTTAGGATTCACAACTAATGACGTCAACGGTGAGTGTTGAATTATGAAACATGCACTTCCCTGGAATTACTCAATTGATGACGACTTGGATAAGTGAGAATTATCTCTACATATTGCTTCATTTTACGTGCTTCCACGTACAATATTTGTATAGGCGGTTTGGTTTATACCTTGAGTAAACAATGTGTACAAACATTGTACTAGCGACTGTGTACTAATCATTCTCACTAAGCTAATCTATCCTGATGATACTAATAATGTATTACATGTAAATCTGCCTGTACTTTAAAACCAAAATAAATACAAATTTAAACCCAAGATTTTTGTATATATAAAGATTCTATGTAGGATAAAACAATGGCAGTTTATATCACAATTTATACGTATATTTATAATATATTTATATTATACTTCTAATGTAAAGTACATTAAAAATAAAATAAAATAATGAGGAAGAACTAGTGGAATTTGGGGGTAATACCCCTAAAAATAGGCTTTATTTTTTATTTTTTGGAAAATGCAGTTTCTTAATTTTTTCTGTAAAGCGTGTCTGATCCTGAAGATGTCTGACGTGCGTTGCTGTGGTATTCTACAAATCTGTCAGCTTTACTAGCATGCTGCGACTTGTCTGTTGGCAAAGAGCAGTTATGTGTGTGTGTCTGCAGTCAGAAAGAAAGAGGACTGGATATGTTTATGTAAAAACACTATATTAAGCTTACGCGTTTACAGATTTTAGTGTCTGGGTTTGAATAATTCAAGGTCTTTAAAAGAAATATCGAATCAAATTTTAAATCAATGATAAAAAATACATCTTTTTATTCTTCAGGAAATATTTATATGGTAAGATTGTCATTGGATTTGTGTCCAAGGTTTTTACTATAAGTCTTGAGAGTTAGAATGGCAATCTGCTTGCGAACGCGACCAAGATCTGCTGAGAAGCACGTACTGTGGTAAGTTGACTGTTGACATTTGCCACATTATACAAACTCCAGCATTTTGTCAGACTGCTCTTCAGAGCTCGTATTTTGTACTTTGCTCTTCCCTCTCTGTGGAAATATATAGATTTTGCTACACCGTACTGAATTCTGAGAATGAAAAACGGCCTGAAGGCTGTAATTGTACTATATTCTGACATTGTCCTCAGTATTTTATGTGCTATTATAAATCTTTCCTCCCCAAAACCATATAAATCATTTACCTGCTTTTCATGACACTGGCTGTTTCTCTGATAACATATGCATGTTGACAAGACATAGTGTATATTTGATACCTGCATGTTTTAGTCTGGAAAAATAGTGCATTTTAGAGCATTTTCCATGATACTACAAAAAAAAAAAAATTGTTGTTTTTTTAGTATGTTGTTGAGACAGTGAGAGATTAGAATGTATGGCAATCTATAATGCATTTTATATGTATTAGATGTTTGTACACAATAATATATACTAAATTATTTCCAGACATCTTGAATTTATCTTGTGTTTAGAGGAAAGATTTGCACAGTTCTACTGAGTAATGGACTTTTACTCTAATGACTCTAATGTAATTTCTTAAAATAGTTGATTTACTGGATTATGGCTGGAAATACAGACTAGAATTTTCACAGTGATCTTGCTGGTGATAAAATTTAGTAGTGACTTTATTATCAAAATTATTTTAATGTGAGATTATTTGAATAGCATAGTTTAAACTTTACTATCAATGGCGTTCAAGTTAATAAATTAAAAAAATAATAAAAATCCAGAATTCCAGAATCAGTTCATATTGCCACATTCAGTAATTGATTCATATAGAGTTTGCACCTGATTCAATTTGCCTCACAATTCTGATTCAGAGGTTGTATCTAATTTAGTTTGCGTCATAATTCTGATTCAGAGTTTGCATCTGATTCAGTTTGCGTTATAATTTTGATTCAAGAGTTTGCATCTGATTCAGTTTGCGTCATAATTCTGTTTCAAGAGTTTGCATCTGATTCAGTTTGCATCATAATTCTGATTCAAGAGTTTGCATCTGATTTAGTTTGCATAATAATTCTGTTTCGAGTTTGCATCTGATTCAGTTTGTGTCGTAATTCTGATTCATGAGTTTGCATCTGATTCAGTTTGTGTTATAATTCTGATTCAGAAGTTTACATCTGATTCAGAGTTTGCACCATAATTCTGATTCAGTCAATTGCATCTGATTCAGAGTTTGCATCGTAATTCTGATTCAGAGTTGCATCTGATTCAGATTCAAGAGTTTGCATCTGATTCAGAGTTTGCAACATAATTCTGATTCAGAGTTTGCATCTAATTCAGAGTTTGCATCGTAATTCTGATTCAGAGTTTGCATCTGATTCAGAGTTTGCCACATAATTCTGATTTAGAATTTGCATCTAATTCAGAGTTTGCATCGTAATTCTGATTCAAAGTTTGCATCTATTTCAGAGTTTGCATCGTAATTCTGATTCAGAGTTTGCATCATAATTCTGATTCAGTCAACTGCATCTGATTCAGAGTTTGTCATAATTTTAATTCAAGAGTTTACATCTGATTCAAAGTTTGCATGATAATTCTTATTCAAGAGTTTGCATCTGATTCAGAGTTTGCAACATAATTCTGATTCAGAGTTTGCATCGAATTCAGATTTGCATCTTATTCTGATTCAGAGTTTGCATCTGATTCAGAGTTTGTGTCATAATTCTGATTTAGAAGTTTGCAACATAATTTTGATTCAAGTGTTTGCATCTAATTCAGAGTTTGCATCTAATTCAGAGTTTAAGTCATAATTCTGATTCAGAGTTTGCATCGCAATTATGTTCAGAGTTTGCATCTGATTCAGAGTTTGCAACATTATTCTGATTCAGAGTTTGCATCATAATTCTGATTAAAGTGTTTGCATGTGATTCCGAGTTTGCATCATAATTCTGATTAAAGCGTTTGCATCTGATTCAGAGTTTGTGTCATAATTCTGATTCAAGAGTTTAGATATGATTCACAGTTTGCATCCTAATTCTGATTCAGAGTTTGCATTTATTATTAATATTAGTAGTAGTAATGTATATGCATGAAAATTATTAGTAACATTTTCATTCTATTAATTTAGTTGTTAAACAGTAGAGATCACCCTATAAACTAGATATTTACTGAATTTAATTCCTTTACACTGTAAAATGTGATAACCAAGCAACTGTTACCTTAAATAACTGTCTATTTATTTATATATTTATCTATTGTATTTGTATTCTATCTACTTTTTATTTAGCTGTTTATTCCATAGTCTGTCTGAATACTGGATTCTGATTGGCTGGCAGGTATGCAGTAAAACTGTTTAATGCACAGGTAGTTCCAAGTCAGTTTAATCACCTTTTTTATATTAATGCGCTGCTGTAACTGATGCACGCTAACCAACACATATCACTCGCACACAAACACACACACACACACAGAGAAAGAGAGAGAGAGAGAGAGAGGTCGGAGATCACAGATTGCACTGTGCACACACAAACTTGTTGTCAACGCTTCATTTTGACCCATTTGGTCAAATATTGCGCTGCAAAGAGCAATACTAGTTTTAACTTGTCTATAACTTGGCAAATGAATAAGTGGGATAATCAACGGTTTTGCGTTGGGTGGTTCTTTGTCTCCGTGTTGTAGATTTAAAATCCTCTAATGCATGGCAAAGTATATATATATATATATATATATATATATATATATATAATTGTAATTTAGATGTTACAATCCTAGGTTACCAGTTATATTGATTAAGTATCAATCTAAATACTTAATTTAACTTAATAAATGTATACCAACATAACTAGCTTTTATGGGTTAAATCAGGTATATATACATATTGAAGAAACACTGGCCAGCTTTCTGGAGAATGTAAGTGTTTTTTGTTTTCTCAAGGGTCATCTGAACAGGAACCACCCAAGCCAGCACTTTATGAACTGTCTTGCATTTTGTTTTTTCCTGTGACACGTTTTTTCATCTCTGTCCCACGTCTCTAAAGTGCCAAGGTCAGGCTACGGCACCCATGAGGACAAATGTATGCAGCCTGTTTTTCACTCTACAAAAAAGAAAGAATGGGGCTGTGTTTGGCCTTTATTTTCAAAGAAGCTCCCTGTTGTTTCACGGACAGTGATCTGTAATGATAACATCTGTGTCTCAGAGGCAATGCACCACTTCTCATAAATGCTTTTGTGTAGCCCAGCTGCTTAGAGTCTATCCAAAACATTAAGAGGAAAGTTAAGATAAAACCTTGGATTCATCTTGAAATCTCAATGTGAATTTTTGTCACATTGCTCTTTACCGAAATGTTTTAAAGTTCCTTTAACAAAGATTCAGAACTAGCTCTATTCTGTCTTATCACGATCCAGTTACTTTTCGATTATGATGAACTTGGTGGTGAGTAAATGATGACAAAATTGCAATTTTTGGGTGAACAATCCCTTTAAACCAATGAGCAATTGTAAAAATACCACTACTTATTATGAGGAGTGCTGAGTAACAGGATTTTTTCTTTACAGCATGAGAATGTGTTGATATTTCTGAGTGGAGAGAAACAACACTTTACCTGAGAAACTAAAAATAGACCCTCAGCCGCTGAACCTTCACCACAGATATAAATAAACCAAAAGCTCACTTTCTCTTCAAGTTAGTCTGAATTAGAGCAGAGAGTCCTTGAATTCAGACCTACTGTGTCTCCTCTTTTTAAGTTAACAGTGTGTGGGCCAGAGGTCTTCTTCATTCACTGAAAATTATGAATGAAACTAGAGCTGTATGATAAATCATTTTTAATAATGTTCATGATATTTGCTTATTAGTTATTTATCCTGAAAACATTTCATTTTAATTTGGGATTTGCCTTATTTTACATGTAAAACTTCACAAGGTTGGTTGCGGTTGCCAAATTTCAAGAGTTGAAATCCCCCAAATGGAGCTATTTTCATGAATCAGTTCATACACACTCTTTCTACATTATGGAAAAAGGACTGATGAGCTGAAAACACCAGCAAACATCAAACCAGCAAACAAGTTCAAGTTTGGCAATCTTTGTTGAGAAATTCGACTCAAATAAATACAGCCAATCCTTTTTCTTTCACATGGTTGTTTGCGGCTAAAAAAAAAAAGAAGAAAATCTGTGAGCAATACATGAAACTCATTTAGAATATATAAAAACTAACATGCACTCTTTCTGTCCTCTGCTGCTGGGTAATCACAGACTGAACATTAAAAATATCACATGTGCTTGCAGTTGCAACAATGGCAGTGTCTAAAATGTACAGTATGCTGCAATTTTTAGCATTCCTTTAATCAGACGTTTGGCATTTTCTTCTTTTTGGTTGTCAAAATGTTTCCCCAGATAACTAACTTCCTGTCACCTGTCTTTCTGTTGCAGTTTCGATGTGGAAAATGGGTTGTCGATCGGGCGCAGTCCGTTGGACCCCAGTCCAAGCTCGGGTCTGGTCCTCCAGGCCAACAGCCAGAGGCGAGAGTCTTTTCTTTACCGCTCGGACTCGGATTTCGACCTCTCGCCCAAGACGATGTCCAGAAACTCCTCGACCACCAGCGAGCTGTGAGCTTTCACCATACACTAAAGCAAAATATGTCATAGTATTCTGTCACTGGACTGGTTCAACTTTTTTTCTGATTTCCCACTTAGTTAGCATGTAGCTCTTGAAAGCAGTACATTTATTTTGACCTTTCTACTTAGTTAGGAATTATTTAGTCTGTGATTGGAGGGGAAGGGGTTAAAATCTTTAGGAAAAGGATTTGTGATATCAACCAAAGAGTCAGTTTAAAAATATTACATATGCACATATTACAATAAGACAATGAAATTGCTATAAGTAAATTCAATATTGATTTCTTGCTAAATTAGTAGATTTATCATAACTGTTGACTTCTCTTTTGCAGTCATGGGGAGGACATGATTGTAACGCCATTTGCTCAGGTCAGTTGGTTATTATTTAGGTAAATATACAATATCTACAGTATTGTATATATGTCTTCTAGCTATATATGTGACCTTGGACCACAAAACCAGTCATAAGGGTTCATTTTTTGAAATTGAGATTTATATATTATCTGAAAGCAGAATAAATAAGCTTTTCATTGATGTATGGTTTGTTAGGACAGGACAATATTTGTCGAGATACATCTATCTGAAAGTCTGGAATCTGCGGGTGCAAAAAAATCAAAATACACTGACCAAAATTATAAACGCAACACTTTTGTTTTTGCCCCCATTTTTCGTGAGCTGAACTCAAAGATCTAAGATTTTTCTATGCTCACAAATCTGTCTTAATCTATGTTAGTGAGCATTTCTCCTTTGAGATAATCCCTCCATCTCACAGGTGTGTCTTATCAAGATGCTGATTAGACAGCATGCTCATTGCACAGGTGGCCACAATAAAAGGCCACTCTAAAATGTGCAGTTTTACTGTATTGAGGGGGGTCTGAGGGGTCAGTATCTGGTGTGACCACCATTTGCCTCACGCAGTGCAACACATCTCCTTCGCATAGAGTTAATCAGGTTGTTGATTGTGGCCTGTGGAATGTTGGTCCGCTCCTCTTCAATGGCTGTGCAAAGTTGCTGGATATTGTCAAGAACTGGAATGCGTTGTCATATACGCCGATCCAGAGCATCCCAAACCTGCTCAATGGGTATGAGTATGCTGGCCATGCAAGAACTAGGATGTTTTCAGTTTCCAGGAATTGTGTACAGATCCTTGCAACATGGGGCCATGCATTATCATGCTGCAACATGAGGTGATGGTCGTGGATGAATGGCACAACAATGGGCCTCAGTATCTCGTCACGGTATCTCAAATGCACCTGTGTTCATTGTCCATAACATACGCCTGCCCATACCATAACCCCACTGCCACCATGGGCCACTCGATCCACAGCGTTGACATCAGCAAACCGCTCACCCACACGACGCCATACACGCTGTCTGCCATCTGCCCTGTACAGTGAAAACTGGGATTCATCTATGAGGAGTACACCCCTCCAAAGTGCCAGACGCCATCGAATGTGAGCACTCAAGTCAGTTACGACGATGAACTGCAGTCAGGTCAAGACCCCGATGAGGACGATGAGCATGCAGATGAGCTTTCCTGAGACGGTTTCTGACAGTTTGTGCAGAAATTCTTTGGTTATGGAAACCGATTGTTGCAGCAGCTGTCCGGGTGGCTGGTCTCAGACGATCTTGGAGGTGAAGATGCTGGATGTGGAGGTCCTGGGCTGGTGTGGTTACACATGGTGTGCGGTTGTGAGGCCGGTTGGATGTACTGCCAAATTCTCTGAAACGCCTTTGGAGACGACTTATGGTAGAGAAATGAACATTCAATTCACGTGCAACAGCTCTGGTGGACATTCCTGCAGTCATCATGCTAATTGCACACTCCCTCAAAGCTTGCGACATCTGTGGCATTGTGCTGTGTGATAAAACTCCACATTTTAGAGTGGCCTTTTATTGTGGCCAGCCTAAGGCACACCTGTGCAATAATCATGCTGTCTAATCAGCATCTTGATATGCCACACCTGTGAGGTGGATGGATCATTTCGGCAAAGGAGAAGTGCTCACTAACACAGATTTAGACAGATTTGTGAACAATATTTGAGAGAAATAGGCCTTTTGTGTACATAGAAAACAAAAGTGTTGCGTTTATAATTTTGGTCAGCGTATTTAGAAAATTGCCTTTAAAGTTGTCCAGTTGAAGTTCTTAGTAAGGCATATTACTAATCAAAAATTAATTTTTAAAAGATTTACAGTAGGAAATTTACAAAATATCTTTACTTAATATCCTAATGATTTTTGGCATATGTGGGAGCATATATTAATGAGGGATTCATTCAGACGATTCATTCAATGGCTAATTCATTCAGAAACAAATCAAGTGAATGTCCTTATAAATTACTCACTGAATTATTGGGTTACTCGATTTGTTCAAAAATGTGGATTCATTCAGTAACAAAACAATGTTGCGTGTTGCTCAGAAAGACATAACAGTTCAGCTGTGGCTTTATTTGGAACAGACCTATCATGCCTAAAATTTAACACAATATTAACTCATTGTTTATTGTGGCTCTGCACTGTGTGTGTTTGTGTGTGTGTACTGTAGGTTCTTGCCAGTCTGCGTACAGTGAGGGGTAACGTTGCAGCTTTAACCCACGTGCAAGATCGAAGCAACAAGTAAGTCTGTAGCCAAAACACCTTCAGATAGTCAGTGAATGGAAGGATTAAGAAAAAAGAAAAAGAAAGAAAGAAAAAGATTTATAACAGTTGTCAGATGAAGTCTGTTTAATCTTTTTTTCTTTATAGTAGGAGACTGTCAGGCGCTAACCTTCAGTCTGCATGTAAACCAAGCCTGTCTGGTGAGTGTATAGATGAGGACTGTTTCTTACTGTATACCTCAGCTAAATGTTTACCTCAGCTAAAAGGTGTGAACATCTGAATAGTCACCACTAACAGATTATAGATATTCTGACATCTGAGTTTGTTTTTTGCAGATGAGTCATATCAGAAACTCGCCGTCGAGACTCTCGAAGAGCTGGATTGGTGTTTGGACCAGCTAGAGACCCTGCAAACACGTCACTCCGTCAGTGAAATGGCCTCCAATAAGGTATTTAAAGCAATATTTCAGTCAAAAGTGAACATTGGAATCAATCACCTTAAAACAAGTGGCTGTACAGTACTATATTAGTACACAGCTTTAGCTCACAAGCCATTTGTGATGCAGATTTTGTCATAAAGTATGTAGTTCAAACAGCTTTTCATATGACCATTTCAAAGCTGTTGTTAACTAAAACTATTAAAAATCTTTTTTGTTCATTGCAATAGAGTTTAAATTAAGTAAAATACAAATATTAGATGAAAAACTTAAATGAAAATTGGAAATGTTGTGTTCACAACAAACTGAAATAAAATGTTTACGCTGAAGTAATAAATTATTGTAAAAAAATAAGCAAGAATTATTTAAAAAATAATAAAAATGAAAATTAATAAATTAATAAAACTAAAATTGAAAATATAAAATCAAAAATATTAATACATAAATAATACTAAAATAAAACTGCACACAGAGCTATTGTATGACTTTAGAAGACAATTGAATAAGTCATATGAACTACTTTTATGATGCTTCTAGTAATATAATTTATTGGATTAAATTGATCATTAATAAGTTTTAGGGTACACAGAAGTAGTACATTTTGATTCTATGTTAATAACAATATTTGAGTAACTTGTAACTCAGTATTTGAATTCAATTCCTGTTTGATCCTGTGCATGTTCCACACCCAGAGTTATGCATAAAGATAGCAACAATGCAAAACAATACCAGCATATTTTAATACAATACTGAAGAGAAACTTTGACGTAAGCCATGCTAGCATAGTGGATTCACTTATATTACAATACATGAGACATACTGCAGTACAGTATGGTCTTATTTGACTGAATTTATGTTTCTCGTCTGCTCATGCAGTTTGTTTGTTTTTTTCTAAATACAAAACTGTTTGGGTCTTTTATTGCAATGCTCCATATTTGGTTTATGTGTTAATCAGAGTTGTAAATAATTTTGCTGATGCATGATTACATAACCCCGACATTGGGGTTGTGAGTGTTTCCTCACACAGCTTTTGCTATGGACTCAGTTACCATGGTAACCCAGTAATAGTGTGATGATAGTGAACATGCTCTAGAGCTCTAATGACTGATCACTTGCAGTGTTATATCACTCATTTTCTGCATCAACTGTATATATGAAGATTTCAGATGCAAAACCAGCTAAAAGCCATCTCAGTCAAAAATGAGATGATACTGAGTGATACACATGATACACATATTATACGTCCATCAAATATTTTACTTCAAACTCGCTAAATTCCAGCCTCAGCAAAATCAGAAGTACCAGTACTTATATAGAAACTTATACAAAGTAGCCAGAAAGTAAAGCTAGTTTTAAAGTATTTCGTCAGATGGATTTAGAGGCTTTTGCATCTGAACTCTTCATATATACAGTTTAGGAACCCGTTACAGAATCTGTGAAAATGTTAATATTTTTAACAAAATAAGAGAGATCATACAAAATGCATGTTCTTTTTTATTTAGTACCTGTGTAATATATTTTACATAAAAGATGTTTAGTCCACAAGATCGAAAAATAGCTAAAATTATTAAAATAAGCCCCTTCAAAAGTTTGGGAACCCTTGGTTGTTTATACTATGTATGGTTACCTGGATGATCTACAGCTGTTTTTGTTTTGTGATTGTTGTTTGTGAGTCCCTTGTTTGTTCTGAACAGTTAAACTGAGCACTGTTCTTCAGAAAAATCCTCCAGGTCCTGCAGGTTGTTTAGTTTTCCAGCATCTTTTGCATATTTGAACCCTTTCCAGCAGTGACTGTGTGATTTTGAGATCCATCTTTTCACACTGAGGACAACTGAGGGACTCAAACACAACTATTACAAAAAGTCCAAACATTCACTGATGCTCTGGGTGGAAGCACGATGCATTAAGAGCTGGGGGGTGAAAACTTTTGAACAGGATGAAGATGTCCAAATTTTTCTTTTTTTTGTTTTGAAGTATCATTTTTTTCTATTTAGTACTGCTCTTCAGAAGCAACAGAAAATACTTGCATGTTTCCCGGAAGACTAATTAGTACAATTTACTTTGATCTTCAAATTCAAAAAGTTTTCACCCCCCGGCTCTTAATGCATCGTGTTTCCTTTTGTTATTTTAATAATTTCAGCTATTTTTTTGGTCTTGTGGACTACATGTAAACATCTTTAATGTAAAATATCTTACTCAGGACAGTACTAAATAAAAAATAACATGCATTTTGTATGATCTCTCGTATTTTGTTAAAATTATTCACATTTTTACAGATTCTGCAAGGGGTTCCTAAACTTTTGTGTAAAACTGTATGTATCATTTGGTGCTCTCCCTGTGACTCTGATAGGTGGAATTTTTGCACAGCATCATGGGTAATGCAGTTTTTCACCACAAATTCCTATATTACACATAATTCTTTTAAAAAACTATTGAACAGATAGGTTCAACAAAAGCACATACAAACGAACAATTAACAACCTCGAAGCTCACAACATATCTGTCTTTGATGTTTTATCAGTTATTGTTAAAAATCAATTTTCCTATGGAGAAAATGAATGGAGTTTTTACTTCTGGAACTTGACTGCTGCGAATATAACGTTTTACTGTTTTTATTAATTTTTATTTGTTGTATTATTTTTAGTTTAAAAGAATGCTCAATAGGGAATTAACTCAGCTGTCAGAGACCAGCCGGTCAGGAAACCAAGTGTCGGAGTTCATAGCAAACACAATTTTACGTAAGTTACTTTTTCATTTAAATATATTTTCAGTAATTTTCCTCTGTTTTCCCATGCTGTGTCTCTCTTTCAATTTAGCACAAGGATTTTCAATCAGGATTTTGTTTTTGTTGCAGAAAAACAGCATGATGTGGAGATCTTGTCACCAGCATCTAAAGAGGAGAAAAAAACGCCGTCCGATGTCTCAGATAAGTGGAGTGAGAAAACTGAGCCCTAGTCCTAGTCTCCCTCCAACATGCATCCCTCGATTTGGTGTCAACACACAACATGAGAACCTCCTGGCCAAGGTGACCCTTCATTTTTACTCTTTGTTGGTTCTACTGTACATCAGAATTGAGACATTTAAACAAAAAATCGTGATTACCCTTTACCAAATCACAATTACCTTAAGGTCTTTGAAAGTGATCTTTACTGATAAGTAAACTTGATAAGTAATTTTTTTTTTTTTTGTATTTAGATTTTTTTATTTAGTTTAGTTGTTTTGTTTTGTTTTTTTCTTATTTTAACGCTTGTTTTGCGATATTTTAAATCATCTTGAGGCCCCCTTGGAAGCCTTCTAAGACCCCTAGTTTTTATTTTAAAAATGAGTATTATTAGGTACATTATTAAAATAATTATTGTAAATATTTAAAGGGGACATCGGATGCCCACTTTCCACAACTTGGTATGATTCTTTAGGGTCTACATGAAAAGTCTATAACATACTTTGGTTAAAATATCTCAATGGTATTGTAAAACAACACTTTTTCAAACTTTTTACCTTGTCAAAAACAGTTATGTGTCTCGTGTTCTACGAAAGCTGTGTTTGGAGGAAGGGGAGTGTTTTTTTTTTGAATGTCTGAATGTGTTTCATCTATTTGCACACATTGTTTTTAACTATACTGTATAGCTATGTTTTGCGATCATAACCGTCCCACGCATGGTTGTGATGTGTTTACTGTGAACCTCAAAAATTCAGATTTTTTTTTTTATTTCTTAAAAAACCCCGATATTTTATTTGAAAAAGTTAATCATTTTAGTTGTGTATATTTTTTTTCATTCGATCAGACGACATTTTAAACTGTCCTATGGTCATGTTACAACGCACCCCTCACGTTACAATGTACCGCACATACACTGTAAAAAACAATTTGTTGAGTCAACTTAAAATAATTTGTAACCTGGCTGCCTTAAAATTTTAAGTTATTTCAAGTTATTCAACTTGAAATGTTAAATTATACTAAGTGACAACTTAGATATTTGAGTTGAATCAACTTAAAATTTTAAGGCAGCTGGGTTACTTACCCATCTGTTAAGTTTAGGAAACACAAATATCTAAGTTGTTACTTAGTACAACTTAACATTTCAAGTTGACTAAACTTATTTTAGTTGACTGAACTTAAAATTTTAAGGCAGCAGGGTAACAAATTATTTTAAGCTGACTCAACAAATTGTGTTTTTTATTTTTTACTGTGTACGGGGCATGTTGTCACTTTTCACTTCCTTTCTTTTTAGGTAAATAACGAAAAATGTACACGCTGTAATTATGAAACAAAGCTACATATTTGTACTAGACAAGTGTGAAAATAACGTGGATAAAAAATTATACTCTGATACGCGTAGATTTACACAAACTAAGAGATTCAAAAAGTGTTAGGTTGTGCTGGATCACAAACAGTTGGCACCAATCCATTCCTTAGGAACAACGTTTTAGCAAAACCTGTTTTGTACAGGCATTCGTTTACAAAGCAGTCTGGTGAAATGAATTGTGCAAACATTTAGGTAGATCGGGGTGCATTCCATTTCTTCATTCTTCAAAAACAAAAGTAATCTGCGTCTTCAGTGGCTTAGATTTCTGGAGTAAATGATGACTGATATGTTCTTTATTACATCCAACAACAAAGCAGCTCAGTCGCTTAGGACAGCGGTTCTCTCAACTCCAGTCCACATTTAGTATGTCTCTCTCATTTAACACACCTGATTCAGATCATCAGCTCATTTGGAGAAAGACCCTTGAATTGAACTGAGTGTGTCAGATTCAGAAACGTACAAAATGTGTAGAGCAGTGACTGGAGTTGAGAACCACTGACTTAGGAGACATTCTTGTCTACACCTGCTCCGGCGTCGAAACAACGGCGGACTGTTTACAGCTCACTCAGGGTGGGTCTATGCCGGGGTGGCGAACTCATGTCCTGGAGAGCCGCAGCCCTACAGAGTTCAGCTCTAACCCTAATTAAAACTCACCTGCCTGTAGCTTTCTAGTAACCCTTCAGACCTTGATTAGCTTGTTCAGGTGCATTTGATTAGGGTTGAAGCAAAACTATGCAGGGCTGCGGCTCTCCAGGACCGACGTTCACCACCCCTGGTCTATGCTAAAAAAGCAGTGTCCGTCAACAGTCGTGGCTGTGCAAATTGACGTCATTTTGATCAAAATCTGTGACCGGCTTGCTCTGAGAAAATGCTTATGATTTGTGGGGATTTAAAAAAAAAAAAGCATTATAGGGTGGTTGTGTACACACAATGCCAAACACCATGTAAAAGTGAATTTTGCATCCAATGTTCCCTTTAAAACCTAACCAACTACTTTTAGTGAAAATAAAGTATTTGTGCTATCTTTCATAGATTCTTAGTGCTATATTAATATTGTTGTTCATAATTTTATGTGTGCTATTCATTTTCACTCCAGGAGCTTGAGAACATCAATCGATGGGGTATAGATATTTTTAAGGTAGCAGAGCTTTCTGGGAATCGACCACTGACAGTCATAATGTACACCATTTTTCAGGTAAGACATTTGTCTACAAATATCTCTTGACATAAATGTTTCACTGCCTCACTATAGTATTATCTTTAATATGCATAGCTTTGACTAAAAAAAACATACAGATACTGTTAAAAGAAAAAGCTCTTAATTTTATCTCTGGTGTGTAGCATTAACTGAAAATAACTGTAATTTATATTTTTACGCTGATTTTAACTGCAGATTTACCTGATGTTTTATTCTCTGTAATTCCCAGGAGCGAGATTTGCTCAAGACATTTAAGATCCCATCAGACACCTTTTTAACCTTCCTCATGACTTTGGAAGATCACTACCATTCGGACGTGGCCTACCATAACAATATCCACGCCGCAGATGTTGTGCAGTCCACACATATTCTTCTCTCCACACCTGCACTAGAGGTCTGCATGGATGATCACACACATGCATAGTAACCTCTAAACAAACCATTGCTAATACCAGGATATATGTTTTCTTTGACCTTCAGGATGTGTTCACAGACCTTGAGATCATGGCTGCTCTGTTTGCTAGTGCTATTCATGATGTGGACCATCCAGGCGTCTCTAACCAGTTCCTCATTAACACAAGTACGACTCTTTATTGACAAACCATTAAAATAACTCCCAAATCCATCTCCACACCTACTCAACATACAAATGAACGTCTATTTAAAGGAGAACTCCACTTCTAGAACAACAATTTACAAATAATTTACTCAACCCCTTGTCATCCAAGATGTTCATGTCTTTCTGTCTTCAGTCGTGAAGAAATTATGGTTTCTCCTTTAAAACAGGGGTTCTCAACTCTGAACACGAGATCCATTTTTCTGCAACCTTGATCAACTTACCTGCCTGTAACTTTCTAGTAATCCTAAAGACCTTGATTAACTTATTCAGGTGTGTATGATTAGGGTTGAAATCTGCAAGAAAATGGATCTCGCTGGCCAGTTGAGAACCCCTGATTTAAAAACTAGTATTAAAACTCTGGATTGAAACCAAAAATTCAATTGTTATTTAAACCTAAATTTTGGTGGATCACTACTAAAAAAAAGCCAGTGGGACCCTAGCATGATGTTTTTCTCTTCACTCTTTCAGACTCTGAGCTGGCTCTCATGTATAATGACGCCTCAGTGCTGGAGAATCATCACTTGGCTGTCGGCTTCAAGCTTCTCCAGGAGGAGAACTGTGATATCTTCTGCAATCTCAGCAAGAAACAACGACAGTCCCTGCGACAGATGAGCATAGATATGGTGAGACTTTTACATGTGTTTATGGAATACTGGAATACTTGATTCTGATTGGTCAGTCATGACATTCCGAGGTGTTTTATTCTCCAATAACCACCGTCGTCAGTAGTTCACTCCAGAATAAAAATTCCCCGGTAATTTACTCACCCTCATACCATCCAAGATGTTCATGTCTTTCTTTCTTCAGTCAAAAAGAAATTAAGGTTTTTAAGGAAAACATTCCAGGATAATCTCCATATAGTGGACTTCAGTGGGAGCTAATGAGTTGAAGGTCGAAATTGCAGTTTTAATGCAGCTTCAAAGGGCTCTACACGATCCCAGATGAGGAATAAGGGTCTTGTCTAGCAAAACTATGGCATTTTCTAAAAAAAAAAAAAAAAAACATAAGACAAAGCGAACGTGTAAAGAAAGTCAAACGCCCTTTACAGAAAATGGTAAAACAATAATTTTGGATGATTTTGAAGTTGAAGGAGAAAATGAGATTGAGTTTTTCACCCCAACTTTTTGAACCAAAGTATACAGACGAAGAACTAACCATGCGTGACTTTTTCAATGTGATTACATAATGTGTGAAGTGATAGACGTGCATCGCAGCGCTAGTGCAAGATAAGCATTTGCAGTTAAAAAGTAAAAGTAGAAAGTTGTGTAATTAGTGATAAGACTGTATATTACACCTGTCTTCTCTGAACTCCATCTAAACTCAAAACCATTTATTAGGAACGCTTCTTCTCTGCATTTAAAGAGCTAATAAAATATTTTAACTAAAATCAGTATTTCATGTCTGATTATTTACTTATGTGGTAATTAGCCGTGTGATATGCAGGGTAATGACGTTGTTATCGCAGAATAAACCCTGAGACAAACCGGCGGGATGTACATTATCCCTTACATAAATCTAATTATCATATGCCAGAGTAAAATCACTGAGATATATTATAGTGCCTAAACACTTTCAATCATTTTTACAAAGTAGGGATTGTTATAGTAATGATTGTGATTCCACTTAATGATTCTTGGTTCTTTTAAACAAGCACCAAATAACTGATTCTCACAGCATTTTATCACATATGTTTATTTAGTAATATTTTAAACAAGTAAAAATGATACTATTTTGGTTATATTGTACCACAGGTACCATTTATTAACTACACCAACCAGTAACTAAATGAGTAAAGTTTGAGAACGAACTTTGAAGTTGGCTTGAGAAAGCCTATCCTGAAAGTTTAAAGCAGGTGTACAATCTTGAAGTTTGAAAGTTTGGATAATTAGATGAGATTTGTTGATAACATGATGAACCATGTTGCTAGCATGATTTGACACATTGATAACATGATTTAACTTGTTACTAACATGATTAGAATGTTGGTAGCATGTTGATGGCATGTTTCTAGCATAATTAGCTATTTAATGATAGAATTAGTTATTAACATGTCAGGATGATTAGCATGTTGCTAGCATCATACGCATGTTTTAACATGCTGGTAACATGTTGTTAGGATGATTATCATGTTTTAGCATGTTGGTAACATGTATTTAGCATGATTAGCATGTTAACATTTTTAACATGATTAGCATGTTGGTTGCATGTTTAGCATGTTTTCCATATGATTAGCATGTTGGTAGCATGTTTCTAGCATGTTGCAAGCATGATGTTAACATGTTAAGATAATTAACATGTTACTAACATGATTAGAATGTTGGTGGCACATTGGTGACATGTTTCTAGCATAATTAGCATGTTGCAAGCATGTTGTTAACATGTTAGGATGATTAGAATGTTACTAGCATCTAGCATGAGTAACATGTTGGTAGCATGTTGCTAGCACCATAAGCATGTTGTCAACATGTTTCTAGCATGTTTAACATGTTGCAAGCATGATGTTAATATGTTGGTAAGATAATTAGCACGTTACTAACATGATTAGCCTGTTGCAAGCATGTTGTTGACTGGTTAGGATGATTAGCATGTTACTAGCACATTTCTAGCATGATAAGCATGTTTCAGGCATGTTGTTAGGATGATTAGCATTTTTGCTAACATGATTCTAATATTATAGGCATGTTTTTGACATGTTGCTAGCATGTTGTTATCGTGATTAACATGTTGCTACCATGTTTATAACATAACATGTTAATAGCATGTTTTAGCATGATTAGCATATTGCTAGTATGTTTCTAACATGTATGTTGTTGGCATGTTTTCTAGCAGAATCAAGTAGCATGTTTTAACATGTTTTCCCTGTACAAGTATATGCTGGTTATGTAGGTTTTGAAGCATGAATGCTGGTTTGAGCTGGTTTAAGTTAGTCATGTGCTGGTCCTAAGCTGGTCCTGAGCAGGAATTAGTTGCTTAGGACCAGCACAAGACCATCTTAAACCAGCTCATGGCATCCATGCTTCAAAACCTACCTAACCAGCATATGCTGTTTTTTTTTTCAACAGGGTTTAGCATGATTACGTTTAACATGTTGCTAGCATGTTGATACCATGTTTCTAACATGCTTAGCATGTTTCTAACATAATTAACATGTTGATAGCATGTTTCAAACATGATTGCATATTGCTAATGCATCTAACATGATCAGCACTTTGCAAGCATGTTGTCAGTATGTTGTTAGGATGATCAACATGTTACTAGCATGTTTCTAGGATGATTAGCATGTTGCTAGCATGTTTTAACATGTTAAGATAATTTGCATGTTTGTTTCTAGGATGATAAGCCCGTTTCTAGCATGTTTTTATAATGTTAAGATAATTAGCATGTTACTAGCATGTTTCCAGCATGATTAGCATGTTGTTAGCATGACTAGAATGTTGCTAACATGCTGTTAGGATGATTAACATATTTTAGCATGTTTTAGCGTGATTAACATATTGCTAGTATGTTTTAACATGATTAGCATGTATGTTACTAGCATGTTTTCTAGCAGAATCAAGTAGCATGAATTGAATTGAATATTTATTTAAATGTTGCTAGCATGTTAATACCACGTTTCTAACATTCTTAACATGTTTTTTAACATAATTAGCATAATTGTTGATTATTGAACATGTTTTTAACATAAGTAACAACTGTTGATAGCATGTTGTTAATATGTTGTTAGGATGATAAACATGTTACTAGCATGATTCTAGGATGATTAGCATGTTGCTAGCATTTTGTCAGCATGATTAGCATGTTGCTAACATGCTGTTAGGATGATTAGCATGTTGCCGCCATGTTTTTTACAAGAATAAAATGTAGGTAGCATGTTTATAGTATGATTGGCATATTGCTAGTATGTTTTTAACATGATTTAGCATGTTGTCTAGGATAGTCATCAAGCTTTGCTAGTAATAGATAGCTTAAACACTCTGTAAGTCTTATTGTATAAAGTTTTAACCCCCTCAATGAAATAGATTTTAGGTGGTTTTGATAGTCTGGTTTACGAAAACCATAAGCCGCATCAGTTAGAAAAGATATAGCAACCCGAGTCCAACCAATCTGAAGGTCTGACCTGAGTTTGGCAGTTGTACCTTGAAAGCTCTAGGAGGAAATAGATTTTAAAATGTAGTCTCAAAAGAAGAAGCAGCTTAAGTAGCATTTAATTAAGTTGGCTTTCTCAAGCCAACATAATTGAGCTGATTTACTCATTAACCTTAAAGGGAAAGTTTACTCAAAAATGTAAATTCTGTCATTATTTACTCACTGTGAGTCCAAACCTGTCTTTATTGTCTACCATGGACAAAATAACAATGGAAATCTGTGGGGACATTCAGGTTCAGAAATTCAAGTTTGTAACAGAGGAACACAAGTTTGAGGAAGAGCAGATGATGACAGAATTTTCATTTTGGGTGAGCTATGCCTTTAAGAAAAAAACATATAGTAACAGTTAATGGTTATTTTACATCATAAGTGATGAAAAAAATGTAACCGCACACTCCCTTTAGCACTGTGCTTAAGGGTGTGTGCGGTTACATTTTTTTCATTTAGTCTGCCCCTCAGAAAGGTGTGTGGTTGTTTTATTACTTTATTGTTTTATTTTATATAATAAGCAGATGTCCGATAGTAATGATGTATCAGAGAATGACTCAGACTCAGTAACTCTTTCTAAATGATTCAGTGAGGCAGTGAGTGATCTGTGACTCATTTGTGAGTCAAGTTCTTTGGAGTCTTTCATTTGTGAATCAGATTACGCTGGTTCCTCTATTGTTGTATTTCAAAAGACTCCGAATGACTAATATCAAGTCTCCTTTTGTCTGTCAAGGTATTAGCCACTGATATGTCCAAACACATGAATTTCCTGGCTGACCTGAAGACAATGGTGGAAACTAAAAAAGTGACCAGTCTGGGAGTCTTGCTGCTGGATAACTACTCAGACCGAATACAGGTACTGCATGTCTCACTCTAATACAAAGTACAGTTCCAGTCAACTTTACTGAACAACTAACTCCATTTTTCTATGACTAGTCAACCATTTATTGTTTTTTCAGTTCTGTTTGCACAATTGTACAAATTCTTCATTTTGTTTTTCAAAGGTGCTTCAGAATATGGTTCACTGCGCAGACCTCAGCAACCCCACCAAACCGCTGGAGCTCTACAGACAGTGGACAAACCGCATCATGGTGGAGCTTTTCAGACAGGGGGACCGTGAGCGTGAGAAGGGCATTGAAATCAGCCCTATGTGTGACAAACACACAGCTTCTGTGGAAAAATCTCAGGTATGATTATGTCGATTGTAGGGGTTTGCAAAAAAACGGAGAGAAAAAAAAATTGTAAGAATTACACATTTTTTTAAGACTGTCAGAGGTAATGTGTATCCTACAATATTATTAAAATATGTTTTTAATAAATAAATAGATGCAAAAAGAAGTATTTTCTTGTGCTATTTTAATCATTAGAAAAAAATAGTTTAAATAAATAAATAAACGTAAATAAAATCAAATCTTTAGATACTGTTTTTACTTAAAAAAATGTCTTTACACTTAATATTTTCTCACAAAGTATGAATGGGTGTTTATTTTAATTACATGAAAACAACGTAAAATGAGAGAAAAAAAAATGAAATATTGCAAAATTTATTTTTTTAGGACTGTCAAAGTTAATATGTGCATTTAAGATATCAATAAACGTTTTTAGTATAACAATTGGCACATTCACAAAATTTGATTAATGAAATCTTGGGATGAGTTGTGAATATTTTATTCTATTGTTAGTAGTTTTTCATTTTAAGAAAAAAAACATTTTTGTTAATTTTACTGATAAACAGTTGAATATAATTTTTTAAAAAATGTAAATATTACAAATTATATTTTTCAGGATTGTCAAAGTTATTTATAATATTAATACAATATGTTTAAAAGTTATAACATTCACTTTTCATTTTCATTTAACATTAAAAAAATTGATAAAATGCTAAAATTCTTCAAGTCATGAGACAAATTGCTTTTATGAGATAAACTCATGGGGTAAATTCAGATTTTAATTGTAAGAAAAAATCAGCATTTAGTTTTAATAAATAAATAGTATATGTAAATAAAAAGTATTTTCAATTACTATTTTAATAATATGCAAAATGACAATATAAAAGCAAATTATTATTACAAAAAAAATCTTTAGAATATCACACTTCATATATTCTCAGACTGTATAAACTGATTTTTAAGAACTGTAAGAAAAAAATGCATTTTTTTAGCAAAAAATAACTTTATATATTACATTTAATTTCTCAGTGTATTAATAAGTACATGAAAAATACAGCTATATAAAATTGAGAGAATAAAATGTGAAATATTTTTTTTTTCTTTTGTCAGTTAATGTGCGCATTTTATTAATAAAAGTTGTTTAATACAATGACTTGCATATTCACTAAATTTGATCAGTGAAATCTGCATTTAGTTTTGTTAATATATAAATAAACAGTAGAATATAGATGTAAATAAAACTAATTTTCAAATGACAATATAAAATCCAGTAATTTTAAAAATTGCAATACTACTTAGCATTTTTCTCCAACTGTATTAATTGGTGTTTAAACATTAAAAATATATAGCTGTAAAAAAAAAAAACTGAGAAAAGAATTTAAATGTTACTAAATGTATTTTTCAAGACTGTTAAAGTTAATGTGTGCATTTAAGACATTAATAAAATGTTTAAATTTATGATTTTAATATTCACTTTAATTTTCATTTAACATTCAAACATTTCTGAAATACTAAAATACATGATCTCATGAGATAAATTGCTTTTATGAGATAAAAAAATAGCATTTAGTTTTACAGCATCCAGGTACTATTTTAAATATTTGCAAAATGACAACATAAGAAACTATTATTATTTTTAAAAAATCTTAATAATGTCACACTTCCCATTTTCTTACATTGCATAAATGTGCTAATGACGACTGTGTTTAATTATCGTTTCTTAAGGTGGGATTCATCGATTACATTATCCATCCTCTATGGGAGACATGGGCTGATCTGGTCCATCCAGACGCTCAGGACATTCTAGACACTTTAGAGGACAACCGCGAATGGTACCAGAGCATGATCCCACGCAGCCCGTCGCCCACCCCCGAAGAGCAGGACTCACGGACTACGCTGGGCGTCGCAGGCTCAGCCGGAGAAAAGTTCCAGTTTGAGCTGACTCTGGAGGAGGAGGACGGAGAACTAGAGGCTGAAGAGGAGGACACGAATACAAGGACTACGGCGCACCCCCGTGGCGTCTCGCCCATTTTAGACAGCGGCGAAAGAGAACTGGACCAAGAAATGACCAGCGTATCCATCCTGCAGTTGGAAACTTAAAAACTTGTGTTTCTTAGTTGCACTTATGAATAATTCGGGGTTGAACAGAACAACCATACGCTAAAAACTAAAAATACATCCAACCCAAGGTTGATCTGACCAAATAAGCCTGTGTTTTAAAGCTATATTTGTGTCCCAGACACAAATATTTTGCAAAAGGACTAAGGCCGAAGGTATAGATGAATGTTTTTGTGGTCTCAAGTAAGAGTCGCATGGAGAAACACGAGTCTTCCCTTGAGTGACTGTCCATGCCAACGGCAAAGAAAAGTGGATTTACGTGAACTTTTTTCACTCGACTCGACGATATTTATTATCTTGAACCTTTTTAATAGTGGATAACTTAATGCTTTCACTTTTTTGCCATTGAGAAATAACTTAGTCGAATGAAACGGGACAGTTGCGAGAAATTTTTAAGGCAAGACACCACAGGTGAACACAGTAAAAACATTAACTAATAGATCATTCTTTGTATTGCAAGGTTTTTAAATCTTATGTTAAAATATGTAAATGAAGCATTATATAATTAAATTATGCACTAATTCATTTTCATTTTCATAGAATTTGTCTTTGTATCACTTCATAAATCAGAACATTCTCTTAGCCAAAAAATAAATAATCAATAAATCCATAAATACATAAATTCAACATGTTTTTAGAAATAAAAAGCGTAAATATAAACAAGGTGAATATAGACTGTAAAGCTTAGTGTATATAAATGCAATATAAAAATATAATAAAAATGTCTATTGTAATTAAAAGTAGTAAATAAAGACTTAAATGTGTATTTTGAATGTTATGGAGCCAAAATGGGGGGGAAAAAAACAAAACAAAACAAAAAAAAAAACAATGGTTTTGCTTGTAGTGTCTTGCCTTAACTAGTTAGCGGTAAGATTGTGATTGTGTTAACAACCTCAGGATAATGTTGATTTTATTTTAATGTAGCAAGACTCCAAAGTGCAGTCACTAAACTATCTGTTTATGATCTTGTTTTGAACAAATAAAAAAAAAAAAAAAAAAAAAAAAAAAAAAGCCAAAATATTGGGCTCTTTAGACAACCGTATGGAGAATCCCTTTACACGCGTCTTTGTACTGAAATACCTTTATACCTCTTGACACATTAGCACTATGTAGACATAATGATTATAGAGATAGAAACAGGGTTGATGTTTTATCTGATTTATGAAAATTTGAATGATAACAAATCTAAACTCCCCCAAACGTGACACTCGCGAGTGAATCAGGTCGATTTACTCTGCTGTGCCCATGTAGACTGTAAAATTGGAGATCGCCTCTGGCTGCCTCCACTGGGTGCTATCAAGAGCTGAAGCGGATCTGACATCTTTCCTGGTTTTTTATAGTTGGATTTAAACAGGAAGTTCTGGTCTAGATTAGCACAAACAGCCCGTACTCTGAGCCAGATGTGTGTCCACCTCACATAAAGGGCTTCGACTAACTGATCCTTAATATCCTGGTCTCGTATTGTCATCATTTTCAGAGATCTTTGCCTCAAAATATTCCATAAATATGAAGTGAAAATCATATATATGATATGAAGATCATATATGTTTATATATGATCAGAAACATGCAGAAACACAAAATTACAGAGGAATTTTAAAAAAAGGAGTGTGCCATTTATTTTCAATTTATATACAGTAAACTAAACTGGGGTCAGACAAAATTGTGTTAAATAAATAAACGTTATACATTTAAACGAGTTAAAATTGACCAAATTTAAAATTAATATTTCATTCTAAATTCTTCCAATGGTTGGAAATTATGAGATTAATTACAATGATTGTTTGGGTGTCGCATATGGAATCATATATATATATATAATTTTATTTATTGGGGTTTGACTACCTCTTTTTCTGACCAATCACAGATGGAGATGTGATTGAGAAACCTGGTAAAAAAAAAATATTATTTTGGTAAAAAAAAACATTATTTTCATATATGGGCTATCATTCTACAGAACTGGTTCAAAATCAGATTTGGAAATATTGAAAAAAAAAGAAAAACATTTTTTCCAATAATTTAGTATGTATGCAAATTGTATAATACCCAAGGTACACATTTCTAGTAAATGTGCAATTAATTCTCATATTGTATTTTCCATGTTTTGGAATATTTGTCCTCTCCCCAAATTTGTCACTACTGAAGCACAGTAATATATAATTTAATAATAAGGGTTATATTGATCTATTAAGATTTTGCTTATATCTTCCTTGTAAATCTATATTTTTTCTATTTTATTAAACAGTTTTCAGAGGTAAATCAATAACAGTTACACTTTGAACAATATTTCAAGTGTGATTTATGAGATTTGTTGTATTTTAAATCCAATTTTTCTTTGTAAAAGGCCAAAGTTGATCATACTGATTTCAAACTTAAGGATTCATTAGTCTGAATATACATTGAACCATAAACTATCATAACATCTTAGTTGATAATTCAATATACTTTATTTTTGACAAAACATCCCATGTTTTGGTCGTGACAGCACATTTTGGTTTCTTTCACACTAAAACATACTAAAATTGCATAACTGTACTAAAATTTTGTTTATTTCCCCCAAATAAAGGATTATGTGTTCCCTTTTGTCACTACCAAAGCAATGATGACATGTTTTGGTCGTGACTGTTATGGTAGTGACAATTTTATGGTATAACAAAAGATGTCACTACCGAAAAGTCACCAGATGTTTTGGTCATGACTGTTTCAGCAGTGACAATTTTAGATATTTTTGACCCTAGCTTAGAGATGCTAATCAGCACATGGTTAGCTAGCACAGTTCTAAACAGTTGTACACATATAAAGACTAAATGTTATGGAATAACTCCAAAAAAAAGGGTCCTTGATTATAGAAAAATGAGGTTCGGTAGTGACATTCTTTAAAGTTGCACACAGATTTTTCCGATTTTTACCTCAAACTGGTTGGGCCTATCTACTCACCATGTAGCTATAAGAGAAAGTAACACATGAATATTTGATTATCATAAATTTACGGGTGTAGTTAAAATCAGTTTTAGCCAATGGAGTAAAACATGCATTGTTTCGGAAGTGACATGAACATTTTTGTACATAAAATTTCCTAATGTCAAATACATTTTTAACTTTACTTTAAAAAAAAAAAAACAAAAAAAAAACACAAAGATATTTTTAAAAACAACAATGGAATAAAATGCAAAAATTATTTCATCTTTTTCATAAGTTGAAATTTAGGGGTTTGGGACAGCCACCTTCCAATTGCAAGTACTTGCTAAATGATTATTTTATATATATTAAACTTACTGATATTATAAATATTATTATGGGTTTCAACAGATAATAAAAGGACCTTAATAAGCATCTAAGATTATGAGTTGGGGGGTTGGGACAGCAGTTTGCACCAATTCTGTAGAATGGCCCATATAAAGCCCAGAAATTACACTCCTCACCTTTAGTTTAAGAACATGGAACCGTGATGCACATCATTTTGTAATTAAAAATATATTGCTTACTTACAAGTAATCAGCGCTGCTGAAGAGACTCTGTAGCCAGATTAATGTTAAATGCTCAAAGTGCCACTTGATCCAGTAGCCTTGGCCACACTCGTTCTCAGAGATCAGAAAAGCCAATGTAGAAATCAGAGCCTTAAAGCACATCCCTTTAGCTTCAGTGCCATTACAGCAGTGACTGTGAAACATTTATAGTGTCTAAATTGAATTTGTTGTATGATATTAACTGAACCGTGTCCTCTGCTCTGTAATAATGTGCTAGGTTTATAAGCGTCCTCTGTATGTTAGTATTAATGACAATGTCAAATATATTTGTTTAGTTTGTTTACAGGTCGAGGCCACATATGTTCCAGATTAAGTTTGTGTTCTTCACTGTCAGAGCCAAAAATACTCAATTTTTAATTCAGAGTGTTCTGAATTGCCAATAAAAATAATTAAATAAATTGTGTGTGGATTCAAGATATCGTTCATCAATAGCTACTGAGCACATGCTAATGCTAATCATGTCTCTCCAGATTTTACAGGTTTGGTGGTAAACGGTATTATTATGAAGGATTCTCATTCTAGACAGCGTTTGATTGGCTGAAAAATTGTATGTGTCCCTATGAGCAAGATTAGTCTAATCTTCTGGAAAAAAAAAAAAAAAAAAAACGTGGGTTATATTTTAAATACATAAATATTTAAGTTAATTTTGTCGAACTTCAGCATCACACTAGTATTTATATACAAGTTAAAAACTAACAGGTATAAGGTAAAAGCTACTCTCATTTTGATTTTTTCGTGTAAACGCTGATTAAATTATCCTAATTTGAGCTAATATTAATTTGAACACTAGATGGAGCTACAAGCACATTGATGCAATTTCTCATGCAACTTAGCTGCATTATAGTACTTTAATCGCCAATATACAAAAGTTTGGTATCGGTAAGATTTTTAAAGTAGTCTAAAACGTTTCTTACGCTCATCAAGCCTGCATTCATTTGATCAAAAACGCAAAAGAAAAAAAAAAGTAATATTGTGAAATATTATTGCAATTTAAAAGAATGGTTTTATTTTTTATTATATTTTGAAATATAATTTATTTCTGTCATTACTGCAGTCTTAAGTGTCATCTTTCAGAAATCATTCTAATATGCTAATTTATTATCAGTGCTGAAAATAGCTTAATTTTAGAACCTTTCAGGAATCAGGATTCTTTTCTGAATAAAAAGAACAGCATTTATTTAAATTTTTTAAACAATATACATTACTGTTCAAAAGTTTGGGTCAGTAAATTTTTTTTTTTTTTTTTTTTTTTGATAGAAATTAATACTTTCATTCAGCAAGGATGTGTTAAAATATATATATATATATATATATATATAGTGGTAATAAGAAAAAGTGGTAATAAAGACTTACATTGTTAGAAAAGATGTTACGTTTTATTAATCAAAGAATCCTGAAAAAATTATCAGAGGTTCCAAAACATATTTGGCAGCACTGATCATAAATCAGCATATTAGAGTGATTTATGAAATTTATGAAGGATCGTGTGAAACTGAGGACTGGAGTAATGATGCTGAAAATTCAGCTTTGCATCACAGAAATAAATTATATATTATAGTATATTAAAATACAAAACCGTTATTTTAAATTGTAATAATAGTTCACAATATTAGTTTTTTTTTTTTGTTGTTGTTGTTGTTGTTGATTTTTGATCAAATAAATGCAGCTTTGATGAGCAAAAGAAATTCCTTTAAAAAAAAAAAAAAAAAAACATTAAAAATCTTACCGATCCCAAACTTTAGAACAGCAGTGTAATAATAATAATAATAATAATAATGATACTTTTGTTTTATTACATAATTTACATAATTATACAACATAAGAAATTACTTCGTTGTAGCCTTTTTCAGCCAGCTTAGAAGGAAAAATCACCAAGCTAACCATTGTTTTGATCAAAATACAACAGTTAGCACTATTTTTGTTAGTATAAAAATGGTAGTAAGAGCTACCACTATCATCAGAAAGCATATTACATTGTTTAAATTAGGTCTCATACTATTTTACAGTAATAACAATAATACCGTACTGCGTTAAACATTATAAGAAACATGAGCAATAAAGTGTCAAACACTGGTTACATATCAGTGTGGCGAAAAGGACACTGACCTGCATCGTTAATGTAAACAAAGCCCTGCGTCAGCTGCTCATTTTCTACGACCATTTTAATTGATTAATTATGGAGAGACCGAAGCCACGCTCCTAAATAATGAATGATGCTGGTTTTAAAGCCTCTTGAATATTTTACGTCCTGTGGGTGGGACTGCATTGTTAGCATTAGATCTCCGAACCGTCAATCAAAGCGCTGACCCCGCCCCTCTTGGCGTCACACGTCTTTCAAGTGACGTCAAAGTGTCTGCAGGTGTTGGAAGAGGCGCAGTATTGGCGTAAGTGACGCTTAAAACGGCTTTTACGGTAAGACAACGACAGTAATATGCGTTTTAAATATTTTACGCGAAATAATTCCCAATGTTTACGGTATGTGTGTGTTTTTCGCTGGGAAAGCGGCGAAAAATGAGCAGAATGTAAGAAGAATAACCTTCATTTGACATGGACATCGCGCATCCTATGCTTCTATTTATACTCCCCATAAAAGACACATCTGCCACATAGCCTTTGAAGCTTTGGCATTTACATTACACGGATTCGAAAGGTCGTTTGCCTTTTTGTTTTTCTATATATCTAAATGAGTATAATGAGTCGTTGTGTTCTTTAGCATCATCTGAGAAGATGGTGAATCAGGAGAAAATATCCTCCGCAGCAGCGGTGTTGCATATACATGTGCTGCTTCCTATTATGTAAGGATGCTCTGATCTTTAACTGGCTTTAATTTTACTTATAATATTCTATATTGTATTATATAATATGCTAGTATAGCCTATGTCTCATAAAACCTTTCATACATGCGTTTTGTTGCGCTAGTCTGATATTTGCCTCCATCATTCAGCAAAACTGCTGTTATTAGTCGTTATGTCCTGGACGCTTTGGACCATTTTCTCTCGTTTTGTACTGTATATATTCAGTTGCTGAGTTTATAAACGTTTAAACCAAGCTAAACTGGCTGATTTCAAAGTGGTTTTGGTCACTTTCCAGCTGGTCAGGCTGGAAACCTTCTTAAACCAGCATGACTGTCTTGTTTTATATGGGTTATCTGACTAGTATTTCAAATTATAATTTTGACGCAAATCAGCTTGACAGTTCATGGACATCACAGCTCTAACCACACAGTGTCCAGTGCTGTCAATTTTCCAGTCCAGTGCTTTTGATTACCCGGACCTTTGCATTATTGAGGATTTGAGTCCAAAGGAAGAGAAAAGCGCTCTTTAGAGCAGAGTGTAATTGCTGCTGAAACCCCCCCTTTTTTTACAACGATATAGCCATAAAGATGTGCTCTGTCCCCCTCCCCAAGGCGGTCTGGCAGTCTGTTTTTGTTAGGCTGAAAGAGCAGCTGGTCTAAAAGTTAGCCTCTATTTTTAGTCTGCTGGAGCCCTCTGTTATCAGGAGAGATGCTGACTTTAGGATGCTTTGGTGCTCTGCGAATCTTTCCGGCACACCAGACGCGCTGTGCTGAATCGCAGATCAGCTCCCAGGGTCTCCTGAGGAGAAGCCTTTTTATTGAGTTTGTGCTGTGTGTGGTGGAAATTTGATTGTGGTGAACATACAGAAAAAGGATAAAGCTGAAGCTAATTAAACTTGTCAAAATCTCTAATACAAGTTAGGAACATTCAATGTTCTCTTCAACCGTCCTAGGAGTTTGAGATCTAAAGATCATGTTGCCCTAAACCGGAATATGACGCCAATCTCAGTGAGTCCAAATGTCTCTGTTCAGAATGAATTCTGGTTGCTATGTTGAGTACTGTGTAAATTTTACACTTTTTTTTGTTCCACAGAGTTGAAGAGATTTGCATATTAACATTAAGTGGTCCATTAAAGTAATGCCTTATGACGTTAAATATCACAACTGACATTACAGTTGTCTCTGGAAATGTAAGGTCAAGTCAAGCATGTTGGATTGTGGGATACAGTATCAAACATAGTCTTGTTCTGTTGTGTACTGTGCACAGTATGCATGCTATATAATGTAAAAATAGCAAGCATATGGTAGTGTGAACCACAGACTCTGTGATGGAAGTCTTTCATGCTGTGACAAACAGTGATTTTTAAAGGGATAGTTCGCGAAAAAATGAAAATTCTCTCATTAAATTCTCACCCTCATGTCGTTCCAAACCTGTAAGACCTTTGTTTTTCTCCCGAACACAAATTAAGATCATTTTAATGAAATCTGATATCTTTCTGACCCTGCACAGACAGCAACGCGACTGACACGTCCAAATCCCAGAAAGGTAGCAAGGAAAATTTGACGCTTTACTTCCTTTGTCAGATTGAGCTTAATTTATGAGTGGAATGTCCAGTTAGTCTTCCTGTGAAGAAAAACCTTTCAAAGAAAGCCTGATAAGAATCAAGGATCTTGCCTTGTCAATGTGAAATGCTTGCACAGTGTTTTAGCTCTTCAGCATTTTCTTTCTTTTATAGCTAAATGTGTCTGTTAGACATCCGTGACATCTGATTATTGCTTTTCACTTGATCCCAATCTGTTTTTCCATGCTCTGTCGAGTCACTGCAGTACGTACAGCGTGGAAGCTCATGTTACGTTTGTCCTCCAGATCTCTTTAACTCTCTTTATCTCTTTCTTCCCTGCTCACCTTCAGTATCCGGCCTGGTACTTGTCTTACAGAAAAGACTAATGAGTAATCAAAGTTAGCCTCTGAGGTATAGTTTTCCCAGAAATGAAAATATGTTAAAAATGTATTCACCCCAAGACTGTTTAAGATGTGGATGAATTTGTTTCTTCATCAGAACAGATTTGGAGAAGTTTAGCGTTTTAACGCCACTTGCTCACCAATAGATCCTAAATGGGTGCTGTCAGAATGAGAGTCCAAACAGCTGATAAAAACATTAAAATAATCCACAAGTAATCCACAAAACTCCAGTCCATCAATTAACATCTTGTGATGTCATGTTTGTAAAAAAACAAATCCATCATTAAGATGTTTTTAACTTTAAACTGTCACTTAAGGCTAAAATACAAGTCCTTTATCTATAATTATGCTTCCTTCAGTGGAGAAGTCTTCAAGTCTAAATCAGGAGAGAAATATGCACAGATCAAGCACTGTTTACAAGTAAAAACAGTCTAACACAGGGGTGCTCAATCCTGGTCCTGGAGATCAACTTTCCTGCAGAGTTTAGTTCCAGCCCTAATCAAACACACCTGTCTGTAATTATCAAGTGCTCCTTGAGATCCTAATTAGCTGGTTCAGGTGTGTTTGGTCAGGGTTAAAGCTGAACTCTGCAGGAAAGTCGATCTCCAGGACCAGGGTTGAGCACCCCTGGTCTAACACAAATATGTCTGTGAATTTTGATGTGAAAGGAAAACAGAGAATGGGCTTTTTTCACTGGAGGAAGCGTAGTTATGGATTATGGACTTGTCTGGAAAATGACGGTTTGAAGAAAAATGCCTTAATGATGGATTTGTTTTTTTACAAACACCCAGATTTTTGCTTCTCAAGACATTAATTGATGGACTGGAGTGGTGTGGATTACTTGTGGCTTATTGTGATGTTTTTATTAGTTGTTTGGACCCTTTCATTGCAGAGAATCCATTGGTGAGGAAGTGATGTAATGATACATTTCTCCAAATCTGATGAAAAATGTCATCTACATCTTGGATGGCCTGAGTGCATTTTATAGAATTTTCATTTTTTGTTTTCTCTTTAGTGCTTTGATGTATTTTAAACTATTACAGCCGTAAAATTACACAATCACTGATTATAAGGATCATCACAGCAGCACATGTGAACTTCAGATGGACAGTAGGTGGAGTTGCTGTTGTCACATTCTGATGGAGGTGTTAAAAAGACACCAGTGTTTTGTATTCAGAAGGTCCTGTGCCAAATATTGATCTGACACCAATAGAAAATGTCAGATTAATGCCATGCCCTGGCAGTCGCTCAGACATTTCATTTTGTTCCGAGTTTCTTGCCTGACTGATTTTCAGTAGCCGGTGACTCTACCGCTGCTGTTTGGTCACAGGTCTCAAGGGATGAGTGACAGAGGATGAAGATTCACTCAGCCAAAGTCGGTCCAAATAAACAGTCATTTTGAAGTAGAGCTTTTGCTTGCTCTGCCATCCTCAGCAAACTCCTAAATGTACTAAATCACAATGGCTGTGTTCCAAAACGTAGTTAGCTGCCTTGCTGTCAGCTGTGGCTACACAGGTAGCCATGTAGGAAAGCTCTATTCATAGGCTATATAGTTGTGAATATTTGAAAACACAATATTTATGTTATGTCAGTGTTCATGGTGCATTTGAGAAGTTGGCATTTGTGTTAATCAGCTGGCAAGAATAGTTATAAGGGCTATTCTAGAGAACTGGTTCAATTTTGTATGTATGCAAATTGTATAATATCCAAGGTACACATTTATAGTAATTGTGCAATTAATTCTCATTGTATTTTCTTCCCAAATTTGTCACTACCGAAACACAGTAATGTATAATTTTTTTTTTTATTTTGTTCTATTTTGTCAAAAGGTTTTCAGAGGTAAATATAATTTTATTATAATTTTAACAATATTTCAAGTGTGATTTATGAGATTTGTTGTATTTTGAATCCAGTTTTTCTTTGTTAAAGGCAAGAATTTGATCATACTGATTTCAGACTTAAGGATTTATTAGTTTGAATATACATCGAACCATAAACTATCATAACATCTTAATTCAGTATACTTTATTTTTGAGAAAACATCCCATGTGTTGATCGTGATAGCACATTTTTGGTAGTGACAGTAATGTTTTGGTAGCGACAACATCAAATTACAGAATTTTAACCCACATACTAAAATACTTAAAATTTGCATAACTGTACTACATTTTTATTTCCCCCAAATAAAGGATTATGTGTTCTCTTTTGTCACTACCGAAACAATGATGGCATGTTTCGGTCGTGACTGTTATGGTAGTGACAGTTTTATGGGGTAACACCCCAAAAAAACAAAGACGTCACTAACGAAACTTCATCGGTAGTGATTAATTTTAGATACTTTTGAACCTAGCTCAAAGATGCTAATCAGTAGATGGTTAACTAGCACAGTTCTGAACATTGGTACACATATAAAAAATAAATGTTATGGAATAATTCCCAAAAAATTAATTATAGAAAATTGGTGTTTGGTAGTGATGTTCCTTAAAGTTACACAGGATTTTTCATACTTTTGAACACATTTACCTCAAAATGATGGGGCCTGTACAGCTGTGAAAGAGAGGCACACATGAATATTTATTGATCATAAAAGTGTAGTTAAAGTCAGTCTCAGCCAACGGACTAAAACATGCACTATTTCGGTAGTGACATGAAAATGCAGGACACTTTTTATTTATTTATTTTTTTTTTTTCAAAAAGTTTCATAATTTAAATCAAAAGATTTTTTTTTTTTCTTGAACTTCACCTTTTTAAAAAAATCAATGTTTTTTGAAAACAACGGAATAAAAAGCGAATTTCCATATCATTTTCTTAAGTTGAAATTTAGGGGTTAGTGTTCTGGACCGCCATCCCCCAAATGCAAGTACCCACTAAATGTTGATTTTACATATATATTAAGCTTACTGATATTTTAAATATTATTGTGGGTTTCAACAGATAATAAAAAGTTCTTGGTAAACATCTAAGATTTAAATACTTTTTAAATGTATTTTTTGGTTGTGGGACAGCAGTTTGGACCAATTCTGTAGAATGGCCCATAAACAAATGTCGCTATGGACTAGATGCCAAGTAAACATGTACAAACATCCTCTTTTTCTTTCTATATCCTCCAGATGGCTTCAGCTACAGATAACCGCTATGGACAAAAGGAGTCTTCCGACCAGAACTTTGATTACATGTTCAAAATCCTGATCATCGGGAACAGCAGCGTTGGAAAGACCAGCTTTCTGTTTCGGTATGCAGATGACTCCTTCACGCCAGCATTTGTAAGCACGGTGGGCATCGACTTCAAGGTGAAGACCATCTACAGGAATGACAAGAGGATAAAGCTACAGATCTGGGTGAGATCATGTTTCCCATAAGCTCATAAGTGGAACACATCTGTGCCAGTTTAATGGAGAAGTCCACTTCCAAAACAAAGATTCACATATAATGTACTTACCTCCCTTTGTCATCCAAGATGTTCATGTCTTTCTTTCTTCGGTCAGCATTTTTCTCCATATAATGGACTGGTATGGTGCCCCGATTTTAAACTTCCAAAATGCAGTTTAAATGCAGCTTCAAACGATCCCAAATGCGGTTGTAAACAATCCCAGCCAAGGAAGAAGGGTCTTGGAAATTATCTGTTATTTTCATTTAAAAAATTCAATTTAAATACTTTTTAATTGTCTTGTCTTGGTCTGCCTCGAGTGTTTTTTCCGGTTCATCACAGTTAGGGTATGTCGAAAACTCCCATCTCATGTTCTCCCACAACTTTAAAATCGTCCTATATCACGGTTTTACCTTTTTTGTTAAGGGTGTTTGATCTTCTTTCCATGTTCACTTTGCAAAGACTGGGTCGGTGCTTCTGCAGCGATGTAGGATGATTTTGAAAGATTTTTGAAGGAGAATATACGATTGGAGTTTTTCGACATACCCTAACTGTCTTGAGCCAGAATACAAAGTTCAGGGAGAGCGAGACAAGATGAGAGATTTTAAAAAGTATTTAAATTGTATTTTTTTAAATAAAAATAACTGATCGAGACCTTTCTTCCTCAGCTGGGATCATTTAAAGCTGCATTTAAACTGCATTTTGGAAGTTCCAAATCGGGGCACCATAGCAGTCTATTATATTGAGAAAAATGCTGAAATGTTTTCCTCAAAAACATTTCTTTACGACTGAAGAAAGAAAGACATGAACATCTTGGATGACAAGGGGGTGAACACATTCTATGTGAATCTCTGTTTTGGAAGTGGACTTCTACTTTAAGGCCTTGGTGTGGTTATTGCTTAATGAAGGAAGAATTAAAATTAAAAGAATTAAAAAAATATTGCTGATATTTATATGGCTTAAAAGTCAGATGAAATATTGATAGCTTGTAATATAAATTAATAAGATCTTTACAACAGTATAACTTTCATAAAATGCATATAAATGTCAGTTGTCACTAGATTTCCTATTATTATGTCTTAGTAAGATGACATTGAAATGCTTAGTTTTATGATGAGTTCTATAGTTTTATAACATATAATGAAATGCAATACAATGATAACTGCGAGATGTCTTATGATCATATCTGATACTCACATTTTGAGTGATTTTTCTGAAAATTATGTATGGATAATAAGGTAATCTAAGTTGCTTCAGTCACGAAAGTGATCTTGATCTCTAGAGATTTTACTGGTGTTTAAAGTCATTGATATTGATTACTGAAATTGATTGTCTCATTTCAGCCCTATAGATCTCATTTAAATCTCAGAAACAGAGCTGTGGCTTAAAGGAGAAGTCCACTTCCAGAACAAAAATTTATAGATAATGTACTCACCCCCTTGTCATCCAAGATCTTCATGTCTTTCTTCCTTCAGTTGTAAAGAAAATATGTCTTTTGAGGAAAACATTTCAGGATTTTTCTTCCAAAATGCAGTTTAAATGCAGCTTCAAACGATCCCAAATGCGGTTGTAAATGATCCCAGCCGAGGAAGAAGGGTCTTATCTAGTGAAACGTTTGGTTATTTTTATTTAAAAAAATACTATTTAAGTATTTTTAATCTCAAACGCTCATCTTGTCTTGCTCTGCCTGAACTCTGTGTATTCTGGCTCAAGACAGTTAGGGTATGTCAAAAAACTCCATTTCTATTTTCTTCTCTCAACTTCAAAAATCATTGCAAAATCATCCTACATCACTGCAGAAGTGCCAACCCAGTCTTTGCAAAGTGAACATGCAAAGATGATCAAACACCCTTAACAAAAAAGGTAAAACAGACATATAGGACGATTTTGAAGTTGAGGGAGAACATGAGATGGGAGTTTTTCGACATACCCTAACTGTCATGAACCGGAAAAAAACAGAGTTCAGGCAGAGCAAGACAAGACGAGCGTTTGACATTTAAAAGAATATAAATTGTATTATTTTAATGAAAATAACCAATCGTTTAGCTAGATAAGACCCTTCTTCCTGGGCTGGGATCATTTACAACCACATTTGTGATCGTTTGAAGCTGCATTTACACCGCATTTTGGAAGTTTAAATTTGGGGCACCATAGAAGTCCACTATATGAAGAAAAATGCTGAAATGCTTTCCTCAAAAAACGTAATTTCTTTATGACTGAAGAAACAAAGACATGAAGATCTTGGATGACAAGGGGGTGAGTACATTATCTGTAAATTTTTGTTCTGGAAGTGCACTTTTCCTTTAATGGACAGGCACCATCATGGACCCGCTGAGTTTAACAGCATGTAAAATGGCGGAAATTAAATACAACTGTGATAGAAATGCCATAAACCTCAATATTTTAAATCAACCAATTAAGCCGTTGTGGTCTACATTAACAAAATTATTTAGGCCTAAATTTCAGATTTATATTTGAATTGCACATAAAAGCAAGGTTAACATAAATAAACTAATAAACAACGTGATGCATATTTGTCAATTAAACAAAAATGAAACGGGTAACATTTCTGTAATAGTACTAGTATACTGAATGTTGGAAGCACACAATAACCAGGTTTATATATTTATTATCAATCATCCGATTATAAATCATTCCATTTGTTTCAAGCACATACATTTTAACTAACTGAATATTGCTTGTTTCACAGCTAGCCACAAACCAATTTTATTGTTTCACAGATTTATGCAGATTCTCACCTATTTTAATTAATGCATTTTAAAAAATAAATAAATAATTGAATAAAGTCAAATAGTCAATAATAAACATTACTATGATTTTTAGAGTGCAGAAATAATGGAGAGATGGCCAGTAGCCAACAGGTTTGCTGATGCGTTAGACGTGTAACCAGTCAGAATCGCTGAATATGAATCAGGACCCCTCCCCCAGTGCCTTGAATTTCCCTCTGGTGGATGATGACCCTCCCCCACTCCACAGACCCATGCAGATCCACACACACTCCCACTATCTTTACCATGGATAAAATACAGTGGTGTGCATCATGCAGTATACAGTAAAAAAAAAGACATGACCATTTGACTATATGCACAACTGAATACTTGCTGTTCATTGAATACTGCATACAATGTACTGTATATTCCCTACTATATTTTAAAAAATAGTATTATGCAATGATAAATGTGTCAGGCAGTACTATGCTACATTGTCACATGACCTTAAGCATGATTCATAGAGTGGTGTCCAGTCCAGTTTCATCTTGGAAATATAGGAGGTTGTTTTGCATTTTAACTCTGTAAAGCCTGACATGGTAAAGGCTCTTAGGCTCTTACACATCATGCTTTTATGGCTTATATATGATATAGGAGAATATGGAGCTCATACTAGGGGAGGAAAAACCTGAGCAAATATTGTATGAAATTTAGTGCATTTGCTAATATTTATACGGCTTAAAAGTCAGTATTGAAAGTATTGATAGCTTGTAATATAAATCAATGAGATCTATAACAGTATAACTTTCATAAAATGCATATAAATATCAGCTGTCACTCTATATTTCCTGTTAATGTCTTAGTAAGATGACATTGAAATGTTTTATGATAAGAGTTCTGTAGTTTCAAAACATATAATGCGATGCAATAGAATGATAATTGCAAGGTGCCTGATGATCATATTTGATATTCACATTTTGAGTGGTTTTTCTTGATGAGATATGGATAATAAGGTAATCTAAGTTACTTCAGTCCAGTAAGTGTTAATCTTGAAATATTACTAGCAATATAGAAGAGATTCTTATTTTTTACTTAATAAAAATCATTAAAGATTGTGTAATGATTGGCCTTCTGTATCAAATATGAGAGTAAGTTTTATAGAGTGAATGTATGATATGCAAGGAACTGCAACTGATATTGCTTACAGTTCATTTGTCACACTAGAAATGGGAGGTCTATAGTCAAGTGCATTGCATTGTGGTATACAGTATACCATGCAGTGTGCTCTTTTGTATTCTGCACTATTTGATGTTTGCATAGCATGGATGCAAAATTAAATTTGAAGATAATGGTGTTTGTTTCCTATAATTCTCTGTACGGTTCAGGGACAGAAAACAGAAAATATAATGTATGCTGGATTGCGGCATATTACTGTGGTATCAGAGTCAAGAGCAAAACAGGTTTACAGCCTCACAGATCTCTCAGGTCCATCAGTGCTGCGCAGAAGACACCATTTTGACCTCATGAAGTCTTTTAGAGGTTACATTTGTGAGGATTTAGTCTGTTGATTTGTTACAGTACATACGTGACGTATCATGATTCTTGTCTATAGACAAGCTCATAGTTCTGTCATACTAATGTTTCTCTCAGAAAATCTTTTGTGGTTCAGTCAGCTTGAGTTACTCATATGACCTAAAGGGGTCATCGGATGGCCATTTTTGACGAGATGATATGACTCTTTAGGGTTTTAAAAAAAATCCTACAATATACTTTATTATTCTCAATGGTTGTGTTAAAACAACACCCTTTTTACCTTGCCAAAATCAGCTCTGCAAAATTCATCCTGTTCTGGTCGAAGCTGCTTTAAATGCAGATGAGCTCTGCTCGCCCGCCCCTCTCTTCTCTCTGTGGAGTGACAAGCCTGTTTACTTTAGCCGCGTTTAGGCGCTGAACTTGCTAACTAGCACATTATTAGGAAAGGCGATCGCAAAGATTCATAAAAAAACCCCTTATATTCACTTCTGCTGTAAGTGACGCTGGATCATAAATGATTCTCGTGAACATAGATGGATATATGTAGATCGGGAGGCGCATTCACTTCACAAACAAACGTAATCTACTGCATCTTCAGTGGTTCAGATGTCGGGAGTAAATGACGACCACTACGTTCGTTATTACATCCAGCAACACAACACCTCAGTCACTCAATCAGAGATATTCTTGTCTAACTTACATCCCTGCTCCGGCATTGAAACAAAGAGGGTGGACTGTTACACTTTGATCTGAGGTAAAACGCTCATGTCAATCAACTATCGAGGGAGCGGCCTCTGTCGGTGTGACGCCACAACGACAGGCATCTGAGAACGGCTCCATTTGAAAAAGAGGATATTATTTTTACAGATTAATTAAAAACCATGCATGGATTTGTATCATTATAGGGTAGATTTGTACATACACTGCCAACACACATTAATGTTCAAACAACATGTAAAAGTGAACTTAGCATCTGATGACCCCTTTAAATGTAACCAGGTAGTGAACAAGAGCAAAGAATGTAAAACGTCCACACCAAATACTAAAGGAGTTAGTACGTGGGGAAAACTCTGGTGCGTAAGCTCAGAAAACATACCTAAGTGTATAGGATTTCTTTCTTGGAGACCAAAAAAGTCCAAAGTGCTCAGTGCAAAATAAAAACTGGTTCTTTCTGTGTTCTTGTAGGATTTGTAAAATAAATCCTGCAAGAACATAAAAGGGTTATTGAATTTTCTTCCTCCTTTTTTAAAAAACTGTAGGTGGTTGTCAGTGTCTTGTTCTTGTTTGGTTTCCTGCGTAAGTCCGGCCTCTAATGACTAAAGTGAATGTGTTCATAATTAACAGGCTCATTTCTCTGGTGTAGTGATGCAGAGATCAGATTCTTACATGGTGGATGCTTATTGTTATACTCGCTCTCGAGTTTCTTGATAGGAGGAGCTACAAACCGAAACCACAGCTAAATCCTGTTTTCCTGGTTACATGAAAACAAAAGTGCAGGGGGTCATTGAAGGAATATACAGAAATGAAGAAATTAATACTTTTACTTGGCAAAACTGCAATACAAATAGTAAAGAGATTTATAATGTTATAAAAGATTCTGTTTCCAATAAGTGTTGTATAAAAAAATGTGCAGCAAATCAGCATATTAGAATGATTTCTAGAAGATCATGTGCCAGACTGGAGTAATGATGCTGAATATTCAGCATTGCACCACAAGAATAAATTACATTTTAAAATATACTCAAATAGAAACAGTTCTTTTAAATTGTAATAATATAATAATTAAACAAATGCAGCCTTGGTCAGCATAAGCAACAGCATATTATGATAGTATATTTTAGCTGTAATGGCTAATTGGTGCTAACAAATAAATGCATTTTCTGTACATTTTAAATGTGATTGATTTTGCATTTGTATTTCATTTTGTGCATTCCTGGCTATTCCTTCACAGGACACAGCAGGACAGGAACGCTACCGAACCATCACCACTGCCTACTACCGCGGTGCCATGGGCTTCATCCTCATGTACGACATCACCAACGAGGAGTCTTTTGCCGCAGTGCAGGACTGGTGAGTTAACTAAACTTGCATGTTCTACGTGTCTCTGTGTAAATGAGTGGCATAGTTTCATCAACTACACAAACGTTTTATGATATGAAACTCGTGGTGTTTTTAGCGTCTTTCTCTCAATGTATAAGACATGAACACAAACTTCAGCTCCAGAGCTGCTCTGGGAGTCACTTCACCGCCTTTACTCTGTTTCATTTGAGAAAAATTGGTGTCAAACACTTACTGAAACACAGATCTTCACAAAAAACTGATAAAATAAAAGTTTGGTTTAACTTGAAGAAATTATGATGGAAATGTAGTACTACTGTATGCTCAAATGTACTTTGAAGGTCAAGTGTAATGTACGTCTTTATATATTTCTATTTCTGGCCAATAAAAAAAAAATTAAGCATTTAATTAAAGCAATTAAATGCTAAAAATAAATACTACAACCAGACTAAACACTTAATTGTAGAAAAAAAATCTACAATTATTTTTAACAGAATATTTACACAAATGTATTAATTTTAACAGTAAACCAAAAAAATAAAAGGGTTTAATGCCTATTTCAGAAAAATTAAAACACAAACATTTTGAGGGGAAAAAAAGAAAGAAAGAAAAAGATTCTAGTTCAAAATGTTGAAATTTGAGAGTTTTTTTTTTTTCACTGAAGTAATTTTTTTTTTTTTTTTTTATTATGCAGAGTGTACTGGCACTCCTGCTCCATCCATCGCCCCCAAAGCTGTGAACCTAGGGGAAACATTTAGTTGATTTGTATTAAATCATAAAACACAAGGACACAAATAAAATGGAAACCACAGTTTATGGAAAAATAAAATGGGGGCTCTAATTTGTGAACAAACAACTTATGTTTACGTTCACTTTCAAGGTCAAACAAACACATGGTTTCCTTCCCCATTAATAGTAAATGAATATCATAATAAATATTGATATCGTATGATATGGGAAAAAAAATAATGTGATAATATTTTTGGCCATATTGCCCAGCCGTGGAAGAAAATTAGTTTGACAAGCAAACGTTTAATCAAATCTGTCTCCTGCAGGTCCACACAGATTAAGACGTACTCATGGGATAATGCCCAGGTGCTGCTGGTGGGCAATAAGTGTGACATGGAGGATGAGAGGGTGGTGGCGTCTGAGAGGGGACGACAGCTCTCTGAACATCTCGGTATGTCATGTTTGCCAGTTGGCACAATATATTTGAATTTTCACAGCTATAATTTGAAATATATTAACACATGAGTCTTATATTTAGGGAAATACCAATTTGCTGATATATTCTACATTTTCCAGAGTATAGAGTGCCCTCCAAAAGTATTGGAACAGTGAAGACAAAATTGTTTTGTTTGCTGTGGAGTCAAGACATTTGCAAATATGATTAAAAGATGAATATGAGACAAAACTACAGAATGTCACGTTTTATTATTAGCTGTTTCAACACATACATGTTTTACCAAATAAAAGGACAGCACTTTTAGAGTTCATCCCACTATTTGATGTGAGCCTGAGTATTGGGACAGTCGAACTTGAGGCAGATATAAAAGACTAAAAGCTATTATTTTGTTGCAGATCCCTTGCGTGCAATCAGAGCAGTGAGTCTGCGACCCATAGACATCACCAGACTTTTGGTCTCATCCTTTGAAATGCTTTTAATGCAGCCAATTCCAACTGTTGCTTGTTTTAGGGAGTTTCTGCCTTTAGTTTCCTCATTTAAATCTGTAGATTGATTTGGGTATTCTAAGACTTTACAACAGCCTTGACTGAACGGCAGGGTGTTTTGGGTCATTGTCCTGATGCAATGTGAAGTGCTTTCTGATGATTCTGGTGGCATTTTCTTGAATATTGGTAGCCAAGATGGCTTTGTACCCTTTTAAATTCATTCTGCTGTTGCCATCATACATTAACTCAAGATGAAAATTGAGAGAGAGCCTGTTTTAGAGACAGCCATGCATGCCCATGCCATGACAGCACCTCCACCATGTTTTACAGATGAGGTTGTATGCTTAGGATCATTTGCAGTTACCCTTTTCTCTCTGCTGGCTTTTGCAAACTCTAATCTTGCCTTTCTATTTTTGGTGCTGGTCAGAAGTTTGCATCTTGCTGTGTAGCTTCAGTAATTCTATGTCAAAGTCTCCTGTCAACAGTAGATTGTCAGAGCATCACCGCAGCTTTCTGGAGATTGTTGGTGATTTTACAGACATGTATTTTAGGGTTCATTTTCACAGCTTTTATGATCTGCCTGTTATAAACTCCTGTTGTTTTTCTCAGCTGATCAGGTCACTATACTTAGTCATAATACTTATGCTCAGATCAGATCATGGGATGAACTATAACTATAATGACTATAAAGTGCTGATCTTCTTTGCTGGTAAAACGTTTTGTGTTAAAACACAAAAAAGTGCTGTCCTTTTATTTGGTAAAAGATGTGTGTGTTGAAACAGCTAATAATAAAATGTGACATTCTGTAGTTTTGTCTCATATTTATCTTTTAATCATATTTACAGATTTCTTGACTCCACAGCAAAGAGCATTTTGTCTGTACTGTTCCAATACTCATGGAGGGCACTATAGGTCATGTTTTTATTTTGTTTTTATAATGTTTTTATATATATATATATATATATATATATATATGTACATTATTTTAATATATCATATATATTTAAGCTTTTTAAAATTTCAGATGAAAAAGACAGCAACAGAATTAGAACAAGTAGAGTAAGAATAAATTACCAATCAAATGAAATCAGTATTAACAAAATTAATTTGTACAACAGATGGCACAGAAGAACACAAAAGTGGCTTGTAGGTGTATTTTCATTAGATTAATGTTTTAAATATTACATTTTGAATATAGAAATAGTAAATGATTTAAATTACTGAAAAGATACTTTAAAAATTGAAACTAAAACTGCCAGTAGGTGGCAGCAAGTCACTGATTTAATTACTGAATCATTCGATTCATTCAAACGGCTGATTCATTCAGGAATAAAGCAAATGACTCTCTTTATGAATGGAAAATTAAATCATTGACTCACTAGATTTGTTTAAAAATGCACATTCATTCATAAACCAAACACTACTGTGTTTGAATGGAGATGCACAGTGGCTCGATTGTGACGTTTCAGACTATTTTTGACGACGATATAGAGAAAAATCAGGCAATAGTGTTATAGTCTGACAATGTAAGTCACTTAATATTAACTTCTTGTTTATTTAACTGTTGTATTAAATCAATATCTCATTTACAAACCTAAAAATCATTAAAAGCTGTCACTAATTTTAGTTCATCACGATCTCACAAAGTTCCATTATAATCTACAAAGCTCTCTACACTGCTCAGTGAATCTCTTATTTACGCTCGCTCTACACTTTATGAAATGATTCATGAGATATGTCTGTGATGCATTACTCAATGTTGCAAAAACACATAGAAACTTTTGAAGCTCCCCTCAGTGCAAACACAAATATGCTAATCGGTTCTCTCGCACATGGTGCTCCTAAATAATTTTTCATAGTCGCTATGTGGCTAAAATGGAAAACGTAGAGCCCTGAGTCTAGAAATAGTATGGAATTATTTTTTTTTTTTTTTTATTTTGAAAAGAATGTGTAAACAGGCTGCTCTTGTTGGCAGCTCACTGAGTTTTAGAATAAGGCATCGGTCTCAACTTAGTTTCTTTTATCCTCAGGTTTTGAGTTTTTTGAGGCCAGTGCCAAGGACAACATTAATGTTAAACAAACCTTCGAGCGGCTGGTGGACATAATCTGCGAGAAGATGTCAGAGAGCCTGGATGCCGCTGATCCTGCAGTGACGGGAGCCAAACAGGGGCCGCAGCTCACGGAGCAGCCCGCCGCTCCGCACCAGGACTGCGCCTGCTGAAAACCCCACGGCTCTATCTGCACTGCCTTGCACCAACACAAAAAACAACACGTTTAGGTATTTAAAAAGAACATGAAACATAAAACCCCCTAATTCCCTTACTGCCTCCTCAGGCTACACCCTCTAGCTCCTCCCCTTCCTCTCTCAATACTCATTTTGACATCTCAAACTCTAAAATGGTTTTATTCAACATGGAATCCATTCCATTTTAAAAGGAAAGCCATAGCGCTTTTAAAGAGCGAATTCACCCAAAAATGAAAATTCAGTCATTATTTACTCTCCCTCAATTTGTTTAAAACCTGTACAATTATATTTGTCTGTTAAACACAAAGACATTTTGAAGAATGTTTAACTAAACAGTGTTGGTCCCCATCGACTTCCAGAAATTACTATGGAAGTCAATGGGGATTAGAAACAGTTTGGTTTTCCACATTGTTCAAAATATGTTCTTTTGTGTTCAGCAGAAGAAAGATTTTTGGGTGAACTATCCCTTTTAGGCCTGAAATGATTTTAAAAACTTTATAATTAGGCCTAAATTTAAATGTTAGTTCAGCAAAGCACACAGAATCAGTTATCTTTAAGTTTTCGCTGCCTACACTTCACTTCATAGTTTAAGATATTTTCATTCTACACTTCCATATCCTTAAATTATTTATGAACAAATATAAAAAGAGGAATGAGAGAGATTTCTGTATATTTATTCCAAAAAGTGTACATAATAAATACAGTTCAGTATTTAAATAATACAGTTAGAAATGCATATCTAAAATGTTTTGTTATTTTTTTGAAAATGACCAATTCTGACAAATATAAAGAAAGTTAGAGAAGTCAACTAATGCTGTTTTCATGGTAATTCTTTGCAGTGCTTGTCACGAACCTTTCTTGCTTATTTGTATCTGTGACATTGTATCTTGTTCACTGCCTTGCCTCATGTAATTTCAGTCCCGGGACTGAAAGCCAGATATCATACACAAACATTCCTTAATGTAAATTTGCATGGAAGGAAATAAAGCCATTTAGGCAAATAGTGGTAGGATTCCTTTCTCAATGCTTCGTTAGGTCTAATCAAGTGTATTTCTAGTCCAAATCTGAATTTGATTTGCGGCCATGCTGTTGCTTATTTCATCATAGCAGCAGAGCCATAAGCTCGACCTACTATTGACAATACTCTTACACGGTCTTAAAATTTAGTAAAAGTTACTCAGATTTCCCATAACGACTTTCTAGACTGGCGTGTCCTGTGAACGATTTTACGTGGCTCTGTGTCTAATACCAGGCCTGCAACTATAATGCAAAAATCAGTTTGCAAAAAAAGAAGAAAAAAAGCCCATGAGTATTAACGTTTACATGTGCAAGATCCTCCCTGATTAATCCTGCATCTTTCCTTTGCTATTCTGTCTTCCTTTAGTGAAAACTTACTGTAAATACATTTGAGTCTTTGGTTTTATGTGTGGACTGTGTTGTATCGATTATGGGCTTTAAAAAAATTCTAGGTGATATTAAGAAAAATTACAAAAAGAGGATATAAAGGATGTTCTTTACCTGCTGTCGTGTATGCCTGCTTGTGAATGAATGTGTCACTTTATTACAGAGCAATATTGAAGAAAATACCTTTTCATGTGTTGCAGATTATTTATCATTCTGTTAACATAAACAGAACATTTTTGTAGGATGTAATGGAAATGTGACCGTTGAGTAAATGGGTTAAATCCTAGTTGAAAAGTACTGTTGTAAACCAAAGCAGGCTGATAGACTGACTGTCACTTCTACTGTGGAGCCTGACTGTATTTATTTTATTAAAAACTGATTATATTGGGGGGGGGAAAAATAGTGTAAATGTCAGAAGAGCCATTGCTACATCCTGAGGCCTGGGGCGAGTTGTTTGTAGGTGGGTCCCCTCTCTTTTAGACCTAATGAGAAGACGATATAGATACAGGACCTTAGCGAGCCCCTGGATATCAGACATGAGAAAATTAACATCACAGCTGACCATGTAAGGTAACGTTAGCCGCTCCACGTTCAGATCAGTTTATCACGACTAAGAGTTTGTTCTCCATTTCCTACATTTTTATCTAAAGTTATTTTTATTCATGCTTTTCATTGTGATTTTTTTAATTTAAGTTTTTTTCTGATAATCGAGTGTAATGTACAAGGAAAAAACACTAATATGCAGTAGTAAATGTACTGTACTTACAATAAGGGGTTTGGTGTCAAAGTGTCCAGTGGTGAAATTTACCAAATCAACTGTCTATGTTGTGAAAATGACTGAACTTATAAAAAAATAAAAGTTTGTGTTGTTTACTTGAGACTGTGTAACATCTTGGCCTGTTTTTATGAATTTGTTTAGTCAGCATCAGGTGTGATGCCATTTTGAAAACGAGGCGGCGAGGAAATGTCATAGATCACGTCATTTTTAAAGCTCACTTTAAACCCATTTTATGGTGTTTATATGTATTTTTATGGATGTCTGTTTAAGGTTTCTTCAGCTGAACAATGACTATGGTGTTAAACAACACTTATGCACATTTTCATTCCCGTGTAAATTAAAAATGGCGCCAGCCTGACTAAAGTATTTTGGCCCGTCATCTAAAATGAATATCTTCCTATGCTGTTTCATTGACAAAACTACCACAAGAGGGGACTCAACCATCACCGTTGAGCTAAAAATAGCAGCACTCCCGCTAGAAAATCGTGTTAGGATGAAGGCTGAATCAGCTGTTGTCATGGTAACAGTCAGCCACGTAAGATCCATGGGAGGAAACGCCATTGATTGGCTGAGAAAATGCTGAGGGTATCATATTTTTGAAGCTATCCTGTGTAATAGGTTCAGGCCACAGTTAAAATATATATATAATTACAGCAAAATATAACATGAAACTTACCGTTTAGCCAGTTTCACTATTACATAAAGGTTTGGAATAACTTGAAGGTAAGTAAATGATGACCATTTTAATTTTCACGTGAACTGTCCCTTTAACACAGCAAGCGATTTTTTATTTTGGCTTTCCAAAGACAGTCTAAATGTATTTAACAAGACCTTACTTTTGGAGATCTGTAAATGGGTAACGACAGCAGTTACCTAAGATTGTATTTATATTTAATACTCGCATACTAATACCAATATTCAATTTCTTTAGACGTAATAGAGCGCTCAGACACATATTAACAGCAATTGCAATATTTAACAAAAATTGTTTATTCACAAGTGCATTATACACAAGTTACACCATGGTTGTATTTTAAAGCACAAAAACAAAAAACTTAAAACAGCAAATGTGAAAACATGCACCAAAATGTGAGAACAGAAAATAAAAACAATTTGGAGAAAAATGGAGGAGCATTTTTACATCAACTTGTCCAAATTAAAATCTTCACAGAGATCCAGGACGCCCATTTCAAATTAAAGTCAGTCACTCTTTTTGGCCGATGATCAAACTGAGAAAGCAGATGACAAAAAGTATGAGATTCACATGATTAAAGTGCTGTTTTTTCATTAAGAGCTTTTACAGCAGGGGTGCTCAATCCTGCTCCTGGAGATCTACCTTCCTGCAGAGTTTAGTTCAAACCCTGACCAAACACACCTGTCTGTAATTATCAAGTGCTCCTTCAGATCCTAATTAGTTGGTTCAGGTGTATTCGATCAGGGTTGGAGCTGAACTCTGCAGGAAGGTAGATCTCCAGGAGCAGGATTGAGCACCCCTGTTTTACAGTAAACTCAGTGCAAGTTGTTGAACAGTTTGATGTCAAACTGAGGCTTGTAAATACTCAGCCTTATGATGTTAAAGGAGAAGTCCACTTCCAGAAAAACAATTTACAGATAATATACTCACCCCCTTGTCATCCAAGATGTTCATGTCCTTTTTCAGTCGTAAAGAAATTATGTTTTTTGAGGAAAACATTTCAGGATTTTTCTTCATATAATGGACTGCTATGGTGCCCCGATTTTGAACTTCCAAAATGCAGTTTAAATGCGGCTTCAAACGATCCCAAATGCGGTTGTAAACAATTCCAGCCGAGTAAGAAAGGTCTTATCTAGTGAAACGATCTGTTATTTTCATTAAAGAAAAAACAACAATTTAAATACTTTTTAATCTCAAATGCTTGTGCTGTCTTACTCGCCCTGAACTCTGTGTATTCTGGCTCAAGACAGTTAGGGTATGTCGAAAAAACTCTGACCGTATTTTCTCCCTCAACTTCAAAAATCATTTCAAAATCATCCTACATCATACGACTGAAGAAAGAAAAACATGAAGATCCTGGATGACAAGAGGGTGAGTAGATTATTTGTAAATTGTTGTTCTGGAAGTGGACTTCTCCTTTAATGTGCTAACATCAAGAGACCTGTAAAGGTGCTCTTGTGTCTAAAGGGAGTAAAACTCAAACTAACACATAAAAGAAGAATTTGTTTTATATCTAGAGTTGGTTTTTGACACCTTGTGGTTTTCCAGGCTTTTTGTCTTGTTGCTGTCCACGGCCAGGTCCTTGCATGCCTCTGCCACGGCCACCAAAAACACCTAAAAGGACAAACAAAAGAAGACTGTCAATTTTCTTATGCATTACAAAAACTGTGACTGCAACATTTAACCAGTTAAAAGAAGTTATACAGAAAAACCTATTAAAGGAGAAGTCCACTTCCAGAACAAAGACTTACACATAATGTACTCACCCCCTTGTCATCCAGTATGTTCATGTCTTTCTTCAGTCGTAAAGAAATTTGTTTTTTCGAGGAAAACATTTCAGCATTTTTCTCCACACAGTTGACTGATATGGTGCCCCGAGTGTGAACTTCCGAAATGCAGTTTAAATGCAGCTTCAAACGATCCCAAATGAGATTGTAAACGATCCCAGCCAAGGAATAAGAGTCTTATCTAGTGAAACGATTGGTTATTTTCATAAACTTAATACAATTTATATACTTTTTATTCTCAAAAGGTCTTGCCTTACTCTCCCTGAATTTTATTTTTTCCGGTTCATGACAGTTAGGGTATGTCGAAAAACTCCCATCTCATGTTCTCCCTTAAATTCTGGGTTGGTACTTCTACAGCGATGTAGGAGTTTTTCGACATATCCTAACTGTCTTGAGCCAGAATACACAGAGTTCAGGCAGAGCAAGACAAGATGAGCATTTGAGATTAAAAAAGTATTTCAATTGTATTATTTTTATGAAAATAATTAATCGTTTCACTAGATAAGACCCTTCTTCCTCAGATCGTTTACAACTGCATTTGGGATCGTTTGAAGTTGCATTTAAACTGCATTTTGAAAGTTCAAACTCGGGGCACCATAGCAGTCCATTATATGGAGAAAAATCCTGAAATGTTTTCCTCAAAAAACAATTTCTTTACGACCGAAGAAAGACAGACATGAACATCTTGGATGACAAGGGGGTGAGTACATTATCTATACATTTTTGTTCTGGAAGTGCACTTCTTTAACTTTTTTCACATCTGACCACGGGTGCCCAATCTCAAGTCCTGGAGGGCCAGAGTTTAGCTCCAACTTGCCTCAACACACCTGCTTTCTACTAAGTTTCTAGAATGCCTAGTAAGAGTTTGATTAGCTGGTTCAGCACTCTTGACATTTGGAAGAGAATTGTTAGCTTTAAAACAAGATATATACTCCATATTGTCTATGCTCCAAAGCATTCAAGATTTAAGCTTTAAATTAAACTTAACTATGTCATTTTCTATGCCCCAAAAGTGGGACTGACATTTAACAGGTTAAAAAGATACTTTGAAGAATGTTTGTAACCAAAAAGTCCATACTATAGAAGTCAATAGCTACCGTCAACTGTTAAGTTACCAATGTTCTTCAAAGTATCTTCTTTTGTGTTTAACAGAAGAAAGAAACTCATACAGGTTTGGAACACCTTGAGGGTGAGTAAATGATCACAGAATTTTGATCACAGAATTTTCATTTTTGAGTTTTAAAATTTTCATTATCCCTTTAGGATCCTTTAAAAGAATGGCTCACCCAAAAATGAAAGTTGTGTCGTTAGTTACTAACCCTCATGTCACTCCAAACCCGTAAGACCTTCGTTCATCTTCAGAACACAAACTAAGATATTTTTGATGAAATCCGAGAACTTTCTGACCCTGCATAGACAGCAACACAACTGACAATTTCAAGGCCCAGAAAAGTAGTAAAGACATTGTTAAAATAGTCCATGTGACATCAGTGGTTCAACCTTAATGTTATGAAGCTACGAAAATACTCGTATGCAAAGAAAACAAAGAGAACAACTTTATTCATGCGTTGTGGTACTCTAATGAACGTGTGTCAAAGACACAGAAGAGAAGAAACTGTTGAATAAAGTTGTTACTTTTGTTTTCTTTGCACACAATAAATATCCTCGTACCTTCATAACATTACGGTTGAACCACTGATGTCATGTGGACTATTTTAACGGTGTCCTTACTGCCTTTCTGTGCCTTGAACGTGGTAGTTGCACTGCTGTTTATGCAGGGTCAGAAAGCTCTTGGATTTCATCCAAAATATCTTAATTTGTGTTCCAAAAATGAACGAAGGTCTTACGGATTTGGAACGACATGAGGGTGAGTAATTCGTATTTTTTTAGTAAACTATCCCTTTGACAAGGGCTCGGAAAAGTGTCTAACCTCTGCCGGCTCCACCGCCTCTTCCAGGTCCGCCTCCTCTGCCTTTTCCCTGTGGTTTGTTCTGCTGCATGCCTCCCCGGCCACGTCCCTTCGATAGCACTTCCTCTTTCACCATATCTATGATCTCATCAGGGATTCGTAAGTATTTAATGGTGCTTCCTCTAATGTAGCATTCCGGCATCCTCCAAAATTTATCTCCATCCTGCAATTCAGAGCAGCCAGAAACAACCATTACATTCCAGCACGGACACAAATGCCATAACCACTTAATCATGTTTATGCAATCACAAATGTTTCAGATATTCCAAAGAACTTAAGGAAAGGTTTTATTTACCCGTGAGGTGCAAATAACTTCTCTCAAGTTGATGTTCATCCAGTTGTCACAGCTGACCAGATGACCGTTGTACGTCTCACCATTCTTTAACTCCACCAGCTGAAAACAAAAGCAGACTAACTTAAAACACAGCATATTAACTGTTATTTCCTTTACTTTCCTTTCCCTTACAAAAATGTAACGTGGCAGTACAGTGATGGCATCAGAAGGTATTACAGTGTACAACTAACTGCCCTTTTTCTCATTTTCACCATACAGGCCTTTAACCATCTTTGCATATTTCTCTCCTGATTGTAGCTTTTGTAGTGGAAAAAGCAATAGTATGGATTGAGGACTCGTTTGAAGTTAAAAACATCCTGATGGTTGATTTATTTTTTTACAAACATGATACTTTCAGCTTCACAATCTGTTAATTGATGGACTGGAGTGGTGTGAATTACTTGTGAATTATTGTAATGGTTTTTATCAGCTGTTTGGACTCTCATTCTGACGGCACCCATTCACTGCAGTGGATCCATTGGTGAGCAAGTGAAGTAATGCTAAATTTCTCCACATCTGTTCTGTAAACTATTTCTTAAACTGCACACTGGCTCATACTCACCATCGGGTGGTTCTGTGCTGTCTTCAGTAAAGATAAAGGAAGCTAGGGAAAAAAAAAAATAGACATCACATGAACCAGCACACATGGTAATGATACTATTTTACAGGAAAGAGCATGAAAACTTTCTTCAGTGCTCTGAATGGAGTGATTATTGAATAAAGATTTTTTATTAATGGATAACGCACCACTCAATTTGTCTTAGTGATGAGAGTAAATAATGTAAAATAAAAATCTTATGTTCAGTTCTAAAACTGTGTGGATCTATTTGCCTGACAGTTCAATATATTTTCTCGGCATTACATACCGAAAAGCCCAAATCTGTTGAGTACAAAAGTGCACCGCATGTGTCTAACGATTTATAGCGGCTTTAATTTCCTTTTTAATAACTAGAAAGTATATCACTAAAACAAGATCCTACGCCTGCGTGCAAAAACCAGTGCGAAACGTTCACAGAACGTTAGTAGCGATACAGACCGGTAACTTGAGCTACAACTTCTGTACTCACCACAGCAATTGAGCTTCAGTTTAACCAGCCTGCGAGTTTATAAACGTCACTTACCATGTCAGCTGAGCGGCTGATAAGTCTTTTTAAATTTCGAATGAAGTTTTAATCAGTTACAGTCTTAAATCACAAAGATCTGCTGTGAATCTTCTATGCAATACAAGGTGGTTTGCAAAACGTCTGTTGTACTTCCAGGTGAAAGCGGAAGTTGTCAAAATAAAAGTCCTCGCGTTAACCATGAATGCGGTTTACGCATCATATTTCATTTAAGAATACACTCAACATCGCTCATAAAATGCTGTTTATTTTGGAATATTGGTCAGAGATATAATTTTATACATTGGATTATGGCACATTTACGCTATATACACATTTCTCAATGAACAATATCAACACTTCAAGAATCCACTGCTGTCGTTTTTGCCGTTTTTTTCGTCTCCTTTCTGGTCTGGTTCTTCTTTTTCCTTCTCATCTTTTCTAGTTCGTTTTTCCGTTTTTCTTCCAAATCTGGATCCTGTGATTGATATAAAACAAGGTTAGGTCAAAATAAATAAAAATTAAATAATATATTTAATAATACTACTAAATTATTGTTATATTTTATATATTGTATGGGTCAAAATTATCTAATTTTCTTTTATGCCAAAAATCAATTTGATATTAAGTAAAGATCATGTTCCATGTAAATTTACTTTAGTAAATATAGCAAAACGTAATTTTTTTTTATATCAAAACTTCTTTTTGACAACTTTAAAGGTGATTTTCTTAATATTTAGATTTTTTTGCACCCTCAGATTTCAGATTTTCAAATAGTTCTATCTCAGGCCCAATATTACCCTATCATAACAAACATACATCAACGTGAAAGCTTATTTATTCAGCTTTCAGATGTATACATTTTTAGAAATTGACCCTTATGACTGGTTTTGTGGTTCATGGTCACATATATATTTTTCTGATAGCCTGTATTTTTATATATTTACATAGAGTGTAATGTATAATGTTTACAGCATGCATTTAGAATAAAACAACTCACTTTTCCCTCCAGAATCATTTGCTTCCTTTTGTTTATCTTCTTTTTCTCATCAAAATCAGTAGATTCCAGTCTCTATAACAGAATTAAAAACTGTTAGATTTTGCCAGTATGTTATATATAAAATATATATGAACACTGATAAAGTCTTCTCACAATTTCACACTGCCGTCTTGTTACATTGACTTGTGTGAGGATCTTCAACACCTCTTTTTCTTCAACTGGAAACTCCTTCAGCTTCACCTCTGAACACACAAAACAGTAATCAAGCATATCACAGCAAGAAATTTCATACATTTACTGTGCTTTTATCACAATATAATATATATTTAGATTTAAAAGTGCTCTCTTTTTGAGCAGAAACCAGATTTAGTTGTAAACTTACGTATCTGTTCCTCAACGGCATTGATGAGATGGATGTCGTACTGTGTGACTAGTGTGATTGCTACACCATTTCGGCCTGGACAAAGCAAAAAGGACATTATTAACATTTCTGAAGTAAAAATAGGGCTGCATAATAAAAAAAAAAAAAAAAAAAATATATATATATATATATATATATATATATATATATATATATATATATATATATATATATATATATATATATATATATATATATATATATATATATATATATACACATTAATAGTAATACTAATATACTGACAAAACTTCTTATTTGACTGTATATAAAAAAAAAAAAGAGAGAGAGCTCTAAACTCACCAGCTCGAGCGGTTCGTCCCACTCTGTGGATGTAGATTTTTGGCAAACCTGGTGTGTTGTGATTAATTACAACTTGCACTGTAGGAATATCCAAACCCCTTCAGATAAGAACAGCAAATACATGAAAGTGGAGAAAATTAGAAAATGGCAAAGAGATGATGGGCAATGGCGAGATGCGTTGAGAACTGTTTGCTCTGTACCTTGAAGCAACATCTGTGGCTATGAGAATTTTAAAGACGCTAGACTTGAACTTTGCAAGGTTGGCAAAACGCTGTCTCTGAAAGTGGAAGAACATAAAAACCATTAGTACAGACATTAGGCGCTGAGTGGGAATCAATTTTAACTCTGTAACATGTCACTAACCTGCTTCATCATTGAGTGCAGGGAGATGGTTGGGAAATTGAATTCACGCAGCATCATTGTGAGTATTTGACAGTTCCTGGAACATTAACAAACATTATACAATTATAATGACAATATATGTTATGAAAAAATAACGTGATTAAAATATTTTAACGTAGTTAATGCACTGGCCCCGCCCCTGATGCAGGGCCACAACTCCATAAATGCAGTTATGCCCTAGAATTCAAGAGATATCGGTGCCAAAAAATGCCCCGTATGTGTTTTTTTTTTTATGTTGAATCAAATAAAATGTTTCTTTCTAAAGCAATTTTTGTTTTTTTATTTATTTTTCGATTAATATTAATCGATTAATATACACATCATGTAATTAGATAAACAATTTTAATCAACTGACAGCCCTACTATGAAGTTAAATTAGTGTAAATATATCTCACAAAATTTTAATATATGCACCTATTGACAAACCATCACAGCATGAAAAATTAATCACTTTTTTACCCAATCAGAAAGCAAACATTTATGCAAGTAAAATAAATGCATTTTGTCAAAGGGATTTTATTAAGTTCGATTCATTCTAACAGGGTTAATACTGGTATTTCTCAGTTTTTATGTACTTAAAAAATAAGTTCAAAAAATTATACATTTTATAGAGTGATGTATCCAAATAAAATTTCTTATTAAAATGTTAAATAAATTCGGTTTTTTTAATTATGAGAAGCTACTAATAAGATAACATAAAAATACTAAGTTAAGATGTTAAGTTATGGTTTTAAAAATATTAAGTTATGACTGCTTTATAAAGCAAAGATTTGGGTCTGGAATGCAAAAACCATATACTGATTTTGAATGCACAATAAGGGTTAATGTAACTCTAAAATCAGTCTGAATGAACATTATAATGACATTAATGAGAAGAATAATTTAAAAAGTAAGTAAAAACTCATACACTTAGGTATAACCACTTTGTCACGTCAAAATAAATGACTTTGTCTTAAGTAACTTTATTAACCCTGTATTGATTTTATTCTAAAACTGAAAACTTACTTGCATGTGTTAGTGAATATTATAATTGACCAATCATCGTGTTCATCCTGGAATGTTTGGATGAGATGGACAAGATAAGCATCTTTGACTTTCTCTGGAGTGAGGATGAATCTCTGATCCAGTTCTTCGACTGTCCGCACTCTGACAGGAAGAAAGAGAGCAATGTGACATAAAAATAATATTAGGCCTTTGTTGAAACAAGCTTTAATGTCTAGGATAATAGATACACTACCATTCAAATGGTTTGAGGTCAGTAAGATTGTTTTTTCTTTAAGGGGTCATCGGACGCTAAGTTCACTTTTTCATGTTGTTTGAACATTAATGTGTGTTGTCAGTGTATGTACAAATCTACCCTATAATGATAAAAATCCATGCAGTGTTTTTTATTTAATCTGTAAAAATAATATCCCCTTTTTCAAATCGAGCCGTTCTCAGATGCCGGCAGAGGCCGCTCCCACGATAGTTGATTGACATGAGCTCCTAACTCAGACCAGCTGTCACAGTTTATCAAAGTATATTAGAGACTTTTCATTAAGACCCTAAAGAATCATATCAACTTGTGGAAAATGGGCATCCGATGACCCCTTTAAAGTATTTTGTATACTTTTATTCAGCAAAGATGCATTTAAGTCCACTTCCAGAACAACAGTTTATAGATAATAACTCACCCCCTTGTCATCCAAGATGCTCATGTCTTTCTTTCTTTAGAAATTGTGTTTTTTTGAGGAAAACATTTTAGGATTTTTCTCCATATAATGGACTGCTATGGTGCTCCGAGTTTGAACTTCCAAAATGCAGTTTAAATGCAGCTTCAAACAATCCCAAATGTGGTTGTAAATGATCCCAGCCAAAAAAGAAGGGTCTTATCTAGCGTAATGTTGGTTATTTTCATTAAAAAAAAAAAAAAACAATTTAAATACTTTTTAAATCTTAAACGCTTGTCTAGTCTTGTTCTCCCTGCACTCTGTGTATTCTGGCTCAAGACAGTTAGGGTATGTTGAAAAACCTGTCATACCGGTCTTGAGCCAGAATACACAGAGTTCAGGGAGAGCAAGACAAGATGAGCGTTTAACATTAAAAAGTATATAAATTGTATTATTTTTATGAAAATATCCGATCGTTTTGCTAGATAAGACCCTTCTTCCTCAGCTGGGATCTTTTACAACCGCATTTGGGATCGTTTGAAGCTGCATTTAAACTGCATTTTGGAAGTTCAAACTCGGGGCACCATATCAGTCCATTATATGGAGAAAAAATCCTGAATGTTTTCCTCAAAAAACATAATTTCTTTACAGCTGAAGAAAGAAAGACATGAACATCTTGGATGACAAGGGGGTGAGTACATTATCTGTAAATTTTTGTTCTGGAACTGAACAAAAACTGAATACTCCTTCAATAACATCAAGTTCATATTTATATCATTAAAGCAAGCTTAATTGTTACATACCAGTTTTATATGCCAGAGCTGAAATTTCCATCAAGGAAGCGAAATTCTGCACTACATTTTGACATATTCCCATGACAAACATGACTTACTCTGATTTGTGCTCCCAGAAGAAGGGCCTGTTCATGGCGATGCTCTGCAGCTGCTGCAGCGTGTCCGTGAGCGTGGCGCTGAACAGCAGTGTCTGCCGTTTTGCGGGCACAGCACTGAGAATGACCTCTAGATCTTTAGTGAAATCTGTGCAGCCCTGCTCTAAAAGACGGTCAGCTTCATCCAGGATCTGCCGACAAACACGACAATTCAATTAAAACTGGTTTAAAACAAACGTTAAAAAAGGCATATGTCAGAATCTTACAAGAAATTGGAGTCTGTTCAGGCTAACTGTGTCAGAGCTTCGGATATGATCAGCAAGCCGTCCTGGTGTGGCCACAACAACATGAGGCTTTTTCGACAACTCCAAGCCCTGAGTGACCATGTCTAATGGAAGAAAAATAAAAAATAAAGTGTGTCTCCTATTAAATATGCATTCTATAAAAACTGTCTTTGCTTTTATAAATGCATGAGCCCTAACAATAACCAAGTAAGGCTTTGAACATCATCTTACCCATTCCTCCCACAACGATACAGTCCTTTAACCCTAGTGGCTTCCCTAATGCTCTGAACTGTTCTGCGATCTGGTAAGCAAGCTCTCTGGATAGAAAAAAAAAAAGAGAAAAACGTCACTTGAAATATCTATATGCAAATGAAGATTCAAATGTGGCTGTATAAATCATAACAAAGTAAACCTTGTGGGTGTTAACACCAAGCAGAAAACACCATAAGGGTCCTCAGACAACTTCTGCAGCACTGGAAGAACAAATGCTGCCGTTTTACCACTTCCAGTTTTCGCACAGCCCATGCAATCCCGACCTGTATTTAAGACAGAGGGAAAAACATTTTGTTAACACTTTATAATTAACATTTAATTATTTTTAGTATTTAATTTAGGTCTAAAGCGTCTAAAAAGAGAATTGCTGAAGCAGTTTATACAGAGTCAATTATAAATAATAGTGAAGACTGTCTGGATTTCATGTAATAATTTTTTTACATGTTTATTGGTCTATAAAATCCATCATAATATAGATGCATCTGGTGTTTACACTACCAGGCAAACGTTTTTGAACAGTAAGATTGTTAATGTTTTTAAAGGAGTCCCTTCTGCTCACCAAGCATGCATTTATTTGATAAAAGTATAACAAAAACAGTAAAATTCTGAAATATTTGTACTATTTAAAACAACTGCTTTCTATTTCAATATATTTTAAAATGTAATTTCTTTCTGTGATTTCAATGCTGAATTTTTAACATCATTACTCCAGTCACATGATCCTTCAAAAATCATTCTAAAAGTCTGATTTTGCTGTTCAAAAAATGTATTATTTTTGTTATTATGTTGAAAACAGCTGAGTAGAATTTTTTCAGGTTTCTTTGATGAGCAGAAAGTTCAGAAGAACAGCATATATATGAATAGAAATCTTTTGTAACATTATAAATGTCTTTATCATCACTTGTGATCAATTTAAAGCATCTTTACTAAATAAAAGTATTAATTTCTATAATTTCCTTCCCAAAAAAACTATACTGACTCTTAGCAAAGTTACAAAAGCTTTTTATTTTGGATAAATGCTTGGGGAAAAAAAATGTACTCAACTGTTTTAAATATTGATAATAATAATAATAATAATAATAATAATAAAATGTTTTCAGCAAATCAGCATATTAGAATCATTTCTGAAAGATTATGTGACATAAGACTGGAGTAATGATGCTAAAAATGTAGGTTTGATCACAGGAATAAATTATATTTTAAAATAGAAAACAGTTATTTTAAATTGTAAAAAATATTTTACAATATTACTGCTTCTGTTGTATTTTTGGATCAAATAAATTTAGGCTTGGTGAGCAGAAGAGACTTCTTTAAAAACATTAAAAATATTATTCTTCAAAAACTTTTGACTGGTAGTGTATATGTATATTATTCATTCAAGAGATTGCTCTGTCTCATAAAAACATAATAAACATACAAGTTAGCTTTTGCTGCCAGAACAACAACCTCATTTCGAATAAATGACTAATAAATAAATAAAAAGCAAAATAGCTTCGCATAAATATAGTACAACGCCATAAATAATTATATTCAATAATATTAAATCAATAATAAACACTTTTAAAGGCATGCCGTTTGTGTTATTATCCCACACACATGGACTCACGTATCCGGACAAAAAAAAAGTGCATAAACGATATCTGTAAAGACTATTTATCTGATTTTTCATTGTATTACTTTCATTTATTATTATTTTCCTATTAACATTTAAAGCAGATATAGATATTTACCCTCTAATATGGCAGGGATACATTTCTCCTGAACTGGGGTCGGTCGGCTGATTCCCATCTGCTTACATTGCTGGATCAACCACTCACACAGGCCGAGAGACTCAAAAGTGGCCATTTTCCACCAGGCTGTTTAAAAACGAAATATCCAAAACATAAATTACAGGATTAATTTAGCTTTGAGCGCCGTTAAATGCCTTTTAATAGTTGTTGACACGACTCCTCGTGCGAATCTGTGACGGCCGCGTGAATTACGCGTCATGTGATGACGTACGGGAAAAAGAAAGACCACGCCTCTTACGGTCAAGAACGCCGAAATTAGCGACAGGGGTTATGTATGATACTGTAGCTAACCCTTCAGGCTACCTCATTTCTTTATTAAAATATGTTTAGATTATTATAAGTGCATTACTTTGATTATTTGTGTCGCAGACATAATGCGACGGAGCCCGTGAGTGGTGTACTCGTGAGCGCGCAGCAGCAACCGCGGGGTCGCGCAGAGGTTGAGAGGCGCGCGCAGGTAAGCTGAACTCTGTCAGCAGCACCTGGACTGTCCTCGAGCACAGGCCGTACAATATTGATGAGGTAGAAATCATTACTTTCCATTTTTATATTCTCGTAGTCTCGTAGCAGTCTATACACTTGAAACTGTATGTATGAAATAGGTTGTTTGTTTTTTGTCCTTGCCGTGTCTTGTATTTCATATTTGATTAAGATTGAGCATGGTTAGCGGTAATTTGGGCTTCTACACATGATGACCTCATCCTCATCCTCGCTGAGCATGGCGGAGTCAGATGGTGTGGAGTTCTGTGCGAATCGAGCTCAAAGCAGGTAGGCATGCATGTAGCATCAGATGTTGCAGACGATGCGTTTGATGCACGCATAGGGAGAGGTTATACCAAAATGCAACAGGGTGAAGTGTTAATATTAGGAGAAAAGGGGAAAAAAACATTATGCAGTCTTTCCTTCTGCAGTATTATAGTTAAAGATGCACTCAGAAATGATTTGGTAAAGTTTTGTATATAAAGAAATTAAAAGCACTTCTAAAAAATATTATTATAATGAACAACCCCAATATTAGATGAAGGCTCTAGATTTTTTTTTTTTTTTTTTAGAAAATGTTGTTTTGTTCTGCATATAGAGGAGGGTCTTCCCATAATAGGCACTGTGTTGGCATCACATAACCAGCTGTGTAGCAATGCCATATTGGTAATTGACCAGTTACAGTTTTTTACATTTATTGATATTGATTAATCAAAGTCTGATTTACTGTAAATCCTGCTACATGTACAGCACATACATACAGAGAATTAAAATGGTGTTACCCTCAGACACATGGTGCGTACAGATAACATTAGAAACTAACAGTAAGATGTAAAAATACAGATAAATATGGATTACACATAAAAGGATATGTATAAAGTAGTATAAGGCCCATGGCAGATCGAGTGCAAAGGAGGTGGAGTTCAGAGTTAATGTTTATGTAGTTGTACATACCCCCCCCCCATATTTACATGTAGCTTATTTAAAATTCATCTTTGAAAAAGTAATAATTAAATTAATAATTAATTGAAACTAATAAATAAAAGCAGTTTAATGTAGTATCCATTATTCATACTGAACATCATAATGTTGTGATATCAAACATGACTTATATTTGTTGCATGACCATATTTACTAACAGCGCAAACCCTCTTTTGTTGTTAAAAACTACTGACAAGATTTACTAAAGACATGCAGTGAAAAATTAGCTGTGAAAAGGAGTGGATGGTTATTTTTGCAGCTGAACTTATTGTAGATGCATTTGTAGGAGTTTCTCTTTTTGACAATTTATGGGAGGACAGTTTTTAATATATTATGTGATGTGATTTACTGGCATTTGCGCCATTATTGCATCCAAAAAACCCTTTTTTAATCACTAGATGAACTTTCCACTCTCATCACAGCTTTAATGGAATCACAGTCTCTAATTTGCCCTGTTTGGTAAATCTGGCCCTTAATGTTTTCTTTTTAATTTATTTTGACAAAATTCTATAGAACTTTAATTATAATGTTATCGGTCATAATATGATAACATAACCTATAGCGTAGTCAGCAGTAATAGTATAGATCGGCATACGTGTAAGGCTGTTACTAACGATCATTTATGGTAATCAAGTAATCAGTCAACAATTCTGATGATTAGTAGTCGGATAATTATGATATAAAAAATTTGTGATTAATAAAAACAATAGCGAACAATAGCCTTTAAAATGTCTTAAAATACATATACAATAGCAATGAGTTAATAATAATTAGTTCAAATGAAGTATCAAAAGCAAGTAATCATGTGGTTTTATTGAACAAAACTGTTACATAATGTATTATTAGAGCTCTATTAAACAATAGAGCTACTGTACGTTACGCATTATAACAAAGGATGCAGATTGCGCCAACGGCGATTGTTTTTACACTTTACTGCACAATCTAATCCTTGTTTAATAAAAGCTAAACGTTTAATTTTTAATTAAGTTGTAATTTGTAATTTCTTGAATATGTGGACATCAAAACGTGTAAACTTAGAGTGAGAGTTTGAGCTTGATATCACAATTAACAGTTAGCATATTCAGAAAAATATTGATGTATTCTCCTGTGTTTGCGTAGGTTTATAAATGATAAAAATCTGATGAAACCCAAACTCACAGCAAAATGCAAATATGGATTTTAAAGCGCTCCACACATGTAAATGATAACTGTCTGTTTGTGTGGAGCAGCATTTACTGTGAACAAAACTGCTCTGAGATGCATGTACATAACTTACACACATGTAAATAAAATGCATATAATAAATCTGCATTGCATATATTTATTTAATTGAATCGTAGCATTTGTGACTTCATAATTGTGTTATGGTAATGCTTTTTAAATGTGTTTAATATATAATGCAGCCTTGGTAAACGGTCTAATAATGCGTTTCATGGATTTTTGTCCATGGAATGCGCCACTTCCGGTATTCTGCATGGGCAAATTGCGTTTGAGAATTTTGAATCGACTAATCGTGACAGCCTTACATGCGTGTATGATTCATGATTCACCACTAGACAGTTGAAGCAGAGTGAGTATGAGATGGAAAAAATACTAATTTAAAATAATCACTCCCTGTTGGAACACTGCAACAAACTCCAAAACTCATGCTACAGGTCAAGAATAAATACTGCGACATACAGTCACAGCCACTGCACTGTGAAATGCCACTGTTAGTATAAGATCCAGCTAATTGTACACAGAAACTTACTGAGTGCGCCTTTAAAAAATATTTAGAATAAGAACCTTTTTACCCTCTCATTCTTCCTAGTATCTGGTAGACTTCAGGGCCCAAAAAGCATTCTTAACATGTCAGTGCAAGGCTTGACACTTTTTTCCCAAGAAGCACATGTGCTCCTAGACAAAAAATCTAGGAGTGCATAAAAAAAACTTTAGAGGTGCAGTGAGAATTGATGAAAGAAGGTGACATTACACTGTTTGTGTACCCAGCCTATTACAATATAAACACCATAAAGTAAACATTGTTTAGTGTCTAGTGATGATTTATAATGTTAATCTATTTGCACAATGGCTGTTAAACCATAAGCCCGTGACTTTAAACATTGCTTACATTTATTTATTGAAATCATCTACTTTTAAAGTTTAATAATTGCATGGCGATACTTGTTTTTCTTTCCCAAAATTTAAAACCTCTTTAAGAGGTCATTTAAAATATTTACGATTTACAAATTTAATTTTAATAAAACTGATGAGATTGACAACACATAACAAAATTTGAATTTGACAACATCAAACATTTTTTACAAAAACTGACCAAACATGATACCTGTATTAATTTCTGACTTGCTAGCATTTTGATTATACTAAATATTAATTTACAAATATAGAGTTTTAATGGGTCTTGAATTTAAATTGATCCAAAACCACAAAAAAGTACATGGCTACTTTTTATTACAAGGTTGGATGAATCGTCTAAATTAAGGCAGATAATAATTTATTTGGCTAAAAAAGTAACATTATGTGTGTATATGTAGCATTGCACTCGGTCCCCAAACACTGAAGTGTACATAATCTGTCCCAAAAGAATGTGAGGGTTAGGATCAATGACAGTACAGGTATTTAACATGCTATTGTTTAACTTTTGTTTTACATATGCACTGTCATCATAAGAATCATTTAGGTCGGTAATTGTTTGGGTCACTTGTTGCTTGGTATTGGTGAAGCTTGTGGGTTCTGTGTCCAAATAGGCTCTTTATCCATTCTGTTGAATAATTTAAAAGTAGGTGCCATTACGGGGATCATGTTGATGTGCCGGTTTAGCAGCCGAGACCTATTGGTGGAGCGTCAGGATACAGCAGACACATTAAGCCACTTGTGAATTTCTATTGACTGTGTAGCCAGAGACAATGATCAGGGAGTGGTGAGAGATACGATTCCTCGTAAACCGATTCTCTCTTTTTTCCAGCATGGCTAACAACAAGAATAGCACCCTCCGTTGTACTTTCTCGGCCCCCAGCCACAGCAACACTCTCCTGAGGGGACTGTCTGCGTTGCGTGATCAGGGTCAGTTGCTGGATGTGGTTCTGGCCATTGACAACGAGCGCTTTGAGGTTCACAAAGCGGTTTTGGCCTCCTGCAGTGACTACTTCAGGTGAGACGTTACACTATCTGTTAGCACCAGCCAACTGAGCTGTAAATGGCAGGATTCATAAAATAAGTTACAAGGGTAACCTTTGTTCTTTTTGAAGTCCAAATGACAACTTGACTTTACTACTGTGTATATAGACTTAAAGGCATACTTCATCCAGAAATGAAAACTTTGTCGTTTACTCATCGTCATGTTGTTCCAAACCTGTATGATTTAATTTCTTCTGCTGAACACAAAAGAAGATATTTTGAAGGTTGCTGGTAGCCATAGTGTGGAAAATAAATACAATGGAAATCTGTGGCTACCAGGAAATATTTGGTTACCTACTTTCTTCATATTATTTTCTTTTGTGCTCAACAAAAGGAAGAAATTTATACAGGTTTGGAACAACATTAGGGTGATTTAATTTTTTTTTTTTTTTACTATGCCTTTAATGTCTTAGAAAATCACTCTTTAAAAAGATGAAGCACTTAAACAGACAGAGATTGTACATACAAAATGGACAAACATGTCTTCTGTGAACAATTCCTTAGTCAAGTTTGTTATAGTTCAACTCTTTATGAACCCTTTTCACAGAACTGTGATGATGACACGTTTCAGTGGTCATCAGCATTGTAAATCCTCAGATTTTTTTATATTTTGATTTTATTATTTTAAAAGTGTAAGCGTATTATATCACCTTTGCATCAAATTACAAAAAACAAATCAACGCTAATGCGAGGGTGTTTCTAATGCAGCATCTATGGGAGAGACGGTAAATTTTACATCGTTCTCTCTTCTGACTGCCGTTATCAGTATCTTTTAATTTTTTTCCTTTTTTTGAAAGTCGTGAAAACACTATCGTGGAGTTTTTCTTTTACTATTTGAGCACATGGGAATGCAAAAATATATTTGTGGTACTCTCCCATTCACCGTTCTCAAAGTTAACCCAACTATAACAACTATGTCTTTGCATGGAAAAATATTTCCAGAATCAGAGTTGCTGCTAAAAAAGTGAACGGTCAGTGTTGCACTAGTTCACCCAAAAAAGAAAGTCATTAATTACTCACCCTCATGTTGTTTCAAAGCTGTAGGACCTTTGTTCATCTTCAGAATACAAATTAAGATATTTTTGATGAAATTCATAAGCTTTCTGACACTGCATAGACAGCAACACAACTGACGTGTTCAAGGCCCAGAAAGCTAGTAAGGACATCGTTAAAATAGTCCATGTGACATCAGTGGTTCAACCTTAATGAGAATTAATCAAAATGCATGTGTGTGGTGCTGCTGACGCAGGAGCCGGCGTTGTGACATAGAACCTGGATGCCCTGCGCCTTGTTTACGAGCAGATGAAGACACACGCCATTCATAAATCTCTGTCTTCATTAACGTGTCTGAAGATTTTGACAGAGAATGACTTGCGGTCTTTTTGGCCAGCCTTATTTATTTGAACCAGAATATACAGTCGATAAACTAAGGCTGCATTTACACTGCAGGTCTTAATGCACAGATCTGGTCTTTTGACCATATCCAGTTTCTTTGCCCGCCTGTTTACATTCACTTTAGACATGCCTGGTATCCGATATTTGTGTTAATATTAATTTCCGCCCAAAATTATTGTCAGTGATCGTTTTACTATGCACATGGTAGACCCTCAGGTTTTGAATGGCCGTGCTATTAAAAGTTATATACAGGTGCATCTCAAAAAATTATAATATCATGAAAAAGTTGTCTTTTTTTTGTAACTTATTTCAAAAAGTGAAACTTTCATGTATTCTAGATTCATCACATGTAAAATAAATCAAAAGTTTTTTTGGTTTAATTTTGATTATTAAAGCTTACAGCTCATGAAAGTCAAAAATCCAGTATCTCAAAATATTAGAATATTTCCTAAGATCAGTCAAAAAAAAAGTTTAAGTTCATTTATGCACTCAATATTTAGTCTGTAGCACAAATTACAGCAAATTACTTGCTCTTAGCACAAATTACAGCATCAGTGAGGTGTGGCATGGAAGTGATCAGTGCTATGGCACTGCTGAGGCACTGCTGAGCCTTCAGTTCGTCTGTATCTCATCTTTCTCTTGAAAATATCCCAAAGATTCTCTATGGGGTTCAGGTCAGGCATGTTGGCTGGTCAATCAAACACAGTAATATCATGGTCAGCAAACCACTTGGAAGTGCCTCTCCAGTCTTCTTCCAGACTCTGGGACTATGATTTCAACATGAAATGCAATATTTACTTTTATCTGAAAAGAAGACTTTGGACCACTGAGCAACAGTCCAGTTATTTTTCTCCTTAGCCCAGGTATGATGCTTCTGACATTTCCTGGACGGTGTCAATGATGGCCAAGTCAGCAGTCTTTCCCATTATTGTGGTTATAAAGAACAAGAGATACCCGGATTTTATACTGTTGGGATGGTCATTTAATGAAACTTAAATGTAAATATTCTAATATTTTGAGATACTGGATTTTTGACTTTCATGAGCTATAAGCTTAAATCATCAAAATTAAAACAAAAAAGCTTTTGAAATGTTTTACTTTACATCTAATGAACCTAGAATATATGAAAGTTTCAGTTTTTGGAATATTCTGATTTTTTTGAGATGCACCTGTCATTCACGCCAAATGGCCATTATTATTTCTCAGCATGGCCAACAGTGGTCATGGATGATTTACAGCATAAAATCTGAATGAACGGATAAAGACAGGAGAATAACGGTAATTTTATTTTATCTACAGCTCGTTAGAGGTAGCGGCAAGATGATATTCATCTAAATAAATTTGAATAAATTAATGAGAGAGAGAGAGTGCATGACCAAATGTGAAACTTGCGAAGAAGTGAAGCTTGTTGGTTTAATTATAACAACTGCTAAGTTATCACTTCATTGCTAGGAAATATAATGTAGCTTTTAGTAGCAAAACTGTTGTATTTATAAAATTAACTTGGCAGGGGTTGAAAACTAGCTCCTGAATGTGCAATTTCTTACCTATATAAAGTAAACAGCAGCAACGGCAGTGACGTGGCGCAACGGACCTCGGCAATGCTTAACGTCAGTCCATTCAAAGCATCGGAGACTGACACAGAAGGGAAAAATTGTTAAATAATAATGTTATTTTTGTTTCTTTGTACACAAAAAATACTCTCGTAGCTTCACAACATTATGGTTGAACCACTGCTGTCACATGGACTATTTTATCAATGTTCCTTCTACCTTACTGGGCCTTCAACATGGTAGTTGCATTGCTGTTTATGCAGGGTCAGAAAGCTCTCGGATTTCATCAAAAATATCTTAATTTGTGTTCCAAAAATGAACGAAGGTCATACGGGTTTGGAACAACGTTGGGGTGAGTAATTAATGATAGAATTTTCATTGTTGGGTGAACTAACCCTTCAAAATAATGGAGGTCCTTCTTTCTGCACCACATACTTGAACAAAGGTGTCTTTTCCTTCTTGATCCATACAGAGCCATGTTTACTGGAGGAATGAAGGAGTCAAGCCAGAACACCATCGAGCTGAAAGGTCTCTCAGCCAGAGGACTGAAGCACATTATAGATTTTGCCTACAGTTCCGAAGTAACTCTGGACTTGGACTGCATTCAGGATGTTCTTGGTGCAGCCGTCTTCCTGCAGATGGTGCCTGTGGTGGAGCTTTGTGAGGAGTTCCTGAAATCAGCCATGAGTGTTGAGACTTGTCTTAACATCGGCCAGATGGCCACCACTTTCAGCCTGTCGTCCCTTAAGCAGTCAGTCGACGCGTTCACGTTCCGCCATTTCCTGCAAATCGCTCAGGAGGACGACTTCCTTCACATTCCAAAGGAACGACTGGTGTTCTTCCTTCAGAGCAACAAGTTGAAGAACTGTAGTGAGATCGACTTGTTCCACGCGGCAATCCGCTGGCTGCAGCATGACGTGTCCAGGCGAGCTTCAGCCAGTGAAGTGCTCTGCCACGTGCGATTCCCGCTAATGCGGTCGTCTGAACTCGTGGACAGCGTTCAGACCGTCGACATCATGGTGGAGGACGTGCAATGTCGACACTTTCTCCTAGAGGCCTTTAATTATCAAATCCTTCCATTCCGACAGCACGAAATGCAGTCACAGCGAACTTCCATTCGCTCCGATGTCACCTCGCTAATTACGTTTGGCGGAACGCCCTACACCGACAACGATCGGACAGTCAGCAGCAAAGTTTACTATCTGCCCGACATCACGGCGCGACAGTTCAAAGAGTTGACCGAAATGGAGATGGGATGCAGCCATGCATGTGTGTCAGTTCTTGATAATTTTGTGTACGTCGTGGGTGGACAGCATTTACAGTACCGCAGCGGAGAGGGCGCAGTTGACATCTGCTTCCGCTACGACCCCCATCTGAACCAGTGGCTTCGAATCCAACCCATGCAGGAAAGCCGGATACAGTTTCAGCTCAACGTGCTGCATGGACAACTTTACGCTACTGGAGGACGCAACCGCTCTGGCAGCTTGTCCTCTGTAGAATGCTATTGTCCAAGGAAAAATGAATGGACTTACGTGGATTCTCTTAAGAGGAGGATCTGGGGTCACGCCGGAGCGACGTGCGGGGACAAACTCTACGTCTCTGGAGGTTACGGAGTGTCTGTAGAGGATAAGAAGACTCTCCATTGCTACGATCCAGCCTCGGATCAGTGGGACTTCAAGTGTCCCATGAACGAGCCAAGAGTCCTTCATGCTATGATCAGTGTAAACAACCGAATTTATGCTCTCGGTGGTAGAATGGACCACGTTGACCGCTGCTTTGATGTTTTGGCTGTAGAATACTACGTGCAAGAGACCGACCAATGGACAACAGTCAGTCCAATGCGTGCCGGTCAGTCGGAGGCTGGCTGCTGCTTGCTGGATAAAAAGATCTATATAGTTGGAGGATATAACTGGCACCTCAATAACGTCACAAGTATTGTGCAAGTTTATAACACAGAGACCGATGAGTGGGAAAGAGATCTTCATTTTCCAGAATCTTTTGCGGGAATAGCTTGTACACCTATCATACTTCCCCAAACAACCACCCAACGCTAAGCACATTTGCTGTTTTTGGCTTAAGTTTTGAGTGTCCACCAGGACAGCAGTAAAAGTAATGTTATCGGTGGCTTTCTCTTATTGAAAAGGGTTATGTATTCATTTTTTGAAGCATGCATGATTGAAGGCTTGTTCACATTGGTGTGAGTGAACAATAAGAAAGCACACCGTTTCTTGAGGTTTTTGAGAATGTGAAGCAACTTTTTTACACACTTCTCAAGCAGTAATGTTGTCTTTGGCCCTTTCTGTAGATTCCATTGTTTTGAGAGTTTCCTGTGGGGTTTGCACTGACGACAGACTTGAATGGACCGAACAGCATTGGGGCATTGTCATCTCGTCTTCGTCTATGTGAATATCATTGCATTCACAATACATCCTAAACTTCTACAAGTATTGTGCAAGTTTATAAATCCGAGACAGATGAGTGGGAAGGAGATCTTCATTTTCTCAGAATCTTTTGCAGGAATAGCGTGCATCATACTTGCACAAACAACCACTCAGCGCTAAGCACAAGTTGTCTTATGTTTGCTTTTTTAGGTTTAGGTTTTTGAGAATAGGAAACGTATTTCTACACAATTCTCAAGCAGTAATGTTGTCTTTGGCGCTTCTTGTAGATTGCCCCGTTTCATAGTAATGGGCCAGCAACACTGGGGCAATGTCATCATAACTTTATGAAGGATTTATGGCCTGCTTAGTGTTCCTAAATGACACGAAAGCAAAAACTATTCACAAGTAGAGCTGCTAAACGATTAATCACGATTAATCGCATCCAAAATAAAAGTTTTTGTTTACATAACGTATGTGTGTGTACTGTGTATATTTCTGTATACACACACATACAGTATATATTTTGAAAATATTTACATGTATATTTTTTAGGGCTGTCAGACGATTAATCGCATCCAAAATAAAAGTTTGTTTGCCTAATATATGTGTACTGTTTGTAAATCTTATGTGTATATAAATTCACACAAATTAATGTATATATTTAAGAGACATTATTTATGTACAAAATATTTTTATTTATATATAATATAAATTACATAAATGTGTTTGTATTTATATATACATAATAATTACACACAGTACACACACATATATAATCGTTTGACAGCCCTAATATTTTTATTTTCATATAATTATATCATTTCTTAAATGTATATATGCATGTGTGTGTATTAATATGCATAATAAATATACACAGTACACACACACATATTACGTAAACAAAAACATATTTTGGATGCCATTAATCATTTGACAGCACTATTCACAAGCAGTTTTTAGAATAAAACTTTGTCAAATTAGGATAACTGAACAAATTGGTTGACATCTGGAAGCATGATATTTTGAATTTGGTCCGCTAGCTACAATTTGGATAACATTGTCCTCTTTGCCAGCACTTCCTGAAGTGGGTCTAGGTTTAAAATATTGAACCTGTTTTCCTAATTAGCACATTGAAAACATGAAATATCTTCTCAAGAGGTAAAGCCGACTATGGCTCTTCTTATAGATTAATATAAAACAGTTGGTCTAATCTGTATGTTGCACTTTTCTGGCAAATTCATGTTTGTTTTGTGAAAATTTGTAAGAACAACATACTTCACTAGCAAGGTTTCTTGGCAGGTGTATTAATATTAATATATGTTGTGTTGCTGTATTAACCTTGTTTGTGACAAGTATCTGATATTAGTTCTCCTTTATCAAAACTCTCGTTTTTGGATGGTTTTGTATCAGAAATTGGCAAATTATTTCAGGAAGTAGTGGAGGTAAAGTTCTCATGACTCAAATCTGTCCTTTTTTAACATTCAGGCGACATTTATAAAAATGGATACCTCATTATAAGATTTCTTCTTTTTTTCTGGAAGGACTTTAATCTCATTGCTATAGCCATTGTATATTCCATTATATTTAACAATGTTTTTAACCTACCAACAGTTTTGATTTTTTTTTTTTTTTTCTCCCACAAACTGAGCAAGCACATTTCATTATGCACTTTAATATTCAGTGTGGTGATTCAGTGATTTAATTGTGTTTTTGTTTTTTTTGTTTTTTTCTAAACATGTAATTTAAACAGTGTATACAGTATTATACAGTATAGTGAGGACTGAATCATGTACATGTACTATGGCACAAACTGGCATTTTTCTTTCTTCTTATGGCATGTATTACTTTTTTCAGAATATGAATGTGTAAAAAACACTACATTCTCAAAACCACCTAAGGTGTTTTTTGTGCATTAATACTATGATTCATTTGAGGGTTTATAACGCGTCAGTGTTTTTTAGATTCCTTTAATGTGTTTTTTTTCCCAACAACACTGTTACATTGTGTGTATAGATAGGATAGGTAATTTACCATGATTACAGCTGTAATGACTGTCATCCTTGGCTCAGGACTCATTTATATACTGATGTAAGTTGGAAACATAAGGCATTTGAGTGTGTCAGCTGGGTCTTATGAACACATGGCCTTTAATCTTGTACTTCTGTCACAGATCAGCCTTAATCAACCTGTTAAAAGCACTTAAAGTGCCATTTGGTTCTATGTAAACGTAACCATTTCCTAAAGTTTGGAATTTCAACAAGCTTTTACAATTCTTTTTTTCATTCATGTCAATTTTTCATTTCAAAAAAGTTGTATAAGTGCATTTATGAATGTCTGAAATTTATAGCATGTGGTTATCAAAAAAAAAAGTTGTTTTTTTTTCTTTTCTTTTTTTTGACAAATCCTGTTCTAATTTTGATGTATACAGTTATGTTGCATTTTTAAATGTGTGGTATAATTACTAAATATCACTGAATGTATTTGTATTGGTAGCACTTTTTGCAGTTATCCTTTTACACATTTGTCTTCCATATGTAAAATTACATTTGTGCTCTTGTTTTATCCACCTGCTATGTTTTGTCTGTTACAGTGTGGTCTAAATAAAAATACACACAAATGTGTTGTTCTCATTTTTTTTAACGATGTACTGTATTATTACAAAAATGATGTTTTCCTTGCAGCAAGAGTGTATCTTACCATTTATGATGTGTCATTGTTTTTGCTGTGTTCAAAACAACTTTATAGACTCATACTGTATTTTTTACTGCAGTGTAAAACCAAAAAGAAATTGTTTTGCGATATGTACGTAACATTTACAATAACCATTTATCTGTAATTTATAAATGCACAATGTATAAATTGTTTCATTATTTTTTTCTGAGCCCAATAGCATTAGCTATTTATTCTTTTTTTTAATCATAAACTTCAAACTCACTTCACTATGATTAATTTCACAGAAAACAAGACAGACAATTACTTGCTTCTCAGGTAATACCTCTTAAGTACTGATACCATTTTTGCAGTGGCCTGTGGTCCCCACAATGTTAAAAAATTATTAAAAATAGTAAATGATGTTTATCTAAAAGTGTAATGATGCAAATATGTTTTCTGTAAGGGGTAGGTTTAGGGTTAGGGTTGGGTTAGGGGGTTATAAAAACTATAGAAGTCTATGGAAAGTCCCCACAATTCACAAAAACAAACGTGTGTGTATGTGTATATATATATTTTTCATGAGCTGAACTCAAAGATCTAAGACTTTTTCTATGTACACAAAAGGCCTACTTCTCTCAAATATTGTTAACAAATCTGTCTAAATCTGTGTTAGTGAGCACTTCTTCTTTGGCGAGATAATACATCCACCTCACAGGTGTGGCATATCAAGATGCTGATTAGACAGCATGATTATTGCACAGGTGTGCCTTAGGCTGGCCACAATAAAAGGCCACTCCAAAATGTGCAGTTTTATCACACCAGTTTTGAGGGAGCATGCAATTGGCATGCTGAATGCAGGAATGTCCATAAGGGCTGTTGCCCGTGAATTGAATGTTCATTTCTCTACCATAAGCCGTCTCCAAAGGCATTTCAGAAAATTTGGCAGTGCATCCAACCGACCTCACAACTGCAGACCGTGTGTAACCACACCAGCCCAGGACCTCCACATCCAGCATCTTCACCTCCAAGATCGTCTGAGACCAGCCACCCGGACAGCTGCTGCAACAATTGGTTTGCATAACCAAAGAATTTCTGCACAAACTGTCAGAAACTGTCTCAGGGAAGCTCATCTGCATGCTCGTCGTCCTCATCGGGGTCTCGACCTGACTGCAGTTCGTCGTCGTAACCGACTTGAATGGGCAAATGCTCACATTCGATGGTGTCTGGCACTTTGGAGGGGTGTTCTCTTCACGGATGAATCCCGGTTTTCACTGTATAGGGCAGATGGCAGACAGCGTGTATGGGGTTGTGTGGGTGAGCGGTTTGCTGATGTCAACGTTGTGGATCGAGTGGCCCATGGTGGCAGTGGGGTTATGGTATAGGCAGGCGTATGTTATGGACAGTGAACACAGGTGCATTTTATTGATGGCATTTTGAATGCACAGAGATACTGTGACGAGATCCTGAGGCCCACTGTTGTGCCATTTATCCACGACCGTCACCTCATGTTGCAGCATGATAATGCATGGCCCCATGATGCAAGGATCTGTACACAATTCCTGGAAACTGAAAACAACCCAGTTCTTGCATGGCCAGCATACTCACCAGACATGTCACCCATTGAGCAACAGCACATTAAAGTTCCTGTTAATATCCAGCAACTTCACACAGCCATTGAAGAGGAGTGGACCAACATTCCACAGGCCACAATCAACAACCTGATCAACTCTATGCGAAGGAGATGTGTTGCAATACAGTAAGACTGCACATTTTAGAGTGGCCTTTTATTGTGGCCAGCCTAAGGCACACCTGTGCAATAATCATGCTGTCTAATCAGCATCTTGATATGCCACACCTGTGAGGTGGATGGATTATCTCGGCAAAGGAGAAGTGCTCACTAACACAGATTTAGACAGATTTGTGAAGAATATTTGATACATTTACATACAGGCATTTGCACTGAAAAAATAGCCCAGACTTTTCAATAAAAGTGTTACCGCCCCAGTAATGGATTTTGTACCTTTTTGAGTACATGAACAATTAAAAAAAAAAAACGCTGAAAGGAAACATGAATAACTATGACTATAACAACTTTATATTTTAATATATATATTTAACATATTTTAATAAAGAATAATAAATCTAAAGGTAACGCATTACAATAGGGTTCATTAGTTAACATTAGTTTAACCAAGAATGAACAATTAAAAAAAACAGCATTTATTAATCTTAATGTTAATTTCAACATCTACTAATGTATTAATAAAATTAACAGTTGTGCTTGTTAACATTATTAATGCTCTCACAGATGAATAAATACGGTAATGAATGTATTGTTCGTTTGTTACATTAATGGAACCTTACTGTAAGTGTTACCAGTCTAAATATAATTGTTAAGTATAGTTTTAAATATTAAAGTTTTCGTTTTAACGCCATTTTCCTTCATATAGAGTAACATTAATTTTATAAAAATGCCTTTTTAAAGCATTATTAAATATATATCTTTATTTTATATTACAATAGGTTTTAAAGCACAAATAGAATGTATAATCTTCTATCAAGACGTGACACACTAAGGCGTTTCATTCAGCTCGTGAAGGTGGGTGTGTTTGTTTGTTTTATCAATCAGGCACTCCTCCGGTTCGACCGTCACTGGACTCCAATGCCCACAACTCTTCCAGTGATGACGCCGCCGCAGCAGCGCACAACGCGTCTCACGCAACGCTCTGTGTTTTGGAGAAGAACGGAAGATGGCGACCTCAAACAATCCGCGAAAATTCAGCGAGAAAATCGCCCTGCACAACCAGAAGCAGGCGGAGGAGACCGCGGCGTTTGAGGAGGTCATGAAAGACCTGAGCATCACGCGAGCTGCACGGGTACGTGTGTCAGATACGGGTACGTGTGTCGCGGCTAAACGCGCGGCGGAGCACCGCTGCTATGTAGGATATAGCCTGTATTTGATTTAAGAGATCTTTTGTCGCCCGAGAGCCGTGACAAATCGGTGAAGGACGATAATGATGTCCCGGTGGTTGAGCGTGACGAGAGGCCGATCGGATGCATGAGCTCAGAGATGCTGAGGATGCTGCTGGAGAGAGAGAGATGCTGGCCACCGGCCGGACAGATGTCATGAACATCTGCACAGGGACCTGTTCTGGCCTTTATTGAATTGTGTTTGCTTTTCGCTTTTTATTTCTCGTTGTCGCTGTGTGTTTCAGGCCACAGTAGCTACTTATTTAAAGACGAAATGTCATATAGAGGAGACCGGGGCAAGTTGTCACAAAAGATGTATCCTAAAAATCTAATTACACATATCCTATAGTAGTGATTTTGGAATAATTCAGTACAACTAGGATTCTAATATTATCATGTTTTTTTGTAAAAGCTGTTGGGAAAAATAAGTACATGAAGTACAACCACACTGCGATACATAAAGGCAATGGTGACTATAATGAAGATAGAGTCTGGGACATTATTGTTAACTAACCAAAAACTGAAATTGAAAAAACATTTTAAAAAAACCATTAAAATTATATGTATTGCTTATTTTGTTTTGGCTAGTTGCCAGCACTGAAAAAAAATGGCATAGAAACAATTTTAATTTTGAAATTGCTTGTAAATTTCACAAACAATTAAAATGAAACAGCCAGTAACACTGAATTAAACATGGAATTTTGAAACTAAAAAAAATCTATATATATATTTGCAATAATTATACTCTTTCTCTTTTGAAATTTTCTTTTACAGTAAAGGCAACATTTCTCTTTTTGTTTGACTTGACGTGAAGTAGCCTACGAAAATAACTAATACAAAATAACTGAATAACTGAATTTAAAACAATAAAAAAGACAATTACTTTAATTACAATTAAAGTGAACACAAAATCTAAAAATAAAAAATTTAATTCAGTATATTAACAAAATCTGTTTTTCATAAATGTCAGGTCAGAGCAAGTTGTCACATATTTTATATATTAATATTTTAAATAATTCTTTCATTATATTTGACAGTAGTTTCTGTATTTTTGTATAGTACCAAAAAAGTGTTTTTTTTTTTGTTTTGTTTTTAATATATTTTGTTTTGTTAGTTGTTTTTAATCAGTGCCAATAAACATATTGGTCAACAAACAGAAATGTATAAATAATTATTTAAGGAAAATATTTGAGCAGTTTGCTCCGGTTTCTCTCTTTTTTTTTTTACCTTTTTACTACATGGCAAATCCAGGCTATTACTATGTCCCTTGGTGTTGAACTTATTATATATGTTAGTGTGCGTCACAGTTGATACTCATGTTCTGCTACTTTTTATTAACTCACACTGGTCTGCTTTTCTCATTCTTCACTTGATAAAGTGTTTTTACTCCACGGTATCTGGTTTAGGTTACATTCATGCGTTCATTACGTCATTCACTGCTGCTTTTCACGCACTGTTATTTTGCACAGCTGCAGTTACAGAAGACCCAGTATTTGCAACTAGGCCAGAATCGAGCTCAGTGCTATGGAGGGTCACTGCCCAATGTCAATCAGATTGGAAATAGCAACACTGACCTCCCTTTTCAGGTGAGACCTTAGAAACTTCATAAGTTTGCAAATTCTGTCGTACACACTATGCTGTCACTTTATGAATGAATTTCCCTTCAGATGATCTAATCAAGGTTTCATAAACATCCTAACTGGATAACGCTCATAGTGCATTAGATGGGTCATTCCTCTTAAAGTGCGGTCACATTTACCGTTGCTCTGCGATATTCTGTGTGCAAATTTCTTTAAAGGGACATTTCACCCAGAGATGAAAATTACCCTATGATTTATGCATCCTCAAGCCCTTCTAGGTGTATATGACTTTCTACTTTCAGACGAATACATTATATTTAAAAAAATGTCCTGGCTCTTCCAAGCTTTATAATGGTAGTGAATGGGTGTTGAGATTTTGAAGTCTAATAAAGTGCATCCATCGATCATAAAAAGTACTCCACCCTGCTCCTGGGGGTTTATAAAAGCCTCCTGAAGTGAATCAATGTGTTTGTGTAAGAAAAATATCCATATTTAACACTTTATAAACCGTAATCTCTATCTTCGCTAATTGTTGTACGCAAGTTCACGAGAGAGTGGCGTTCCAGTGGATGACGTAGGCGAGTGCAGAAGCGCACAGGAGAGAGTAAAACAAAGCACCGTCAGGAATTAGAAGTACGAAACAAGGATTGGTTAAGAAAAATGTAGGAGGTTTTTGATCTAAGCCAAAAGGAGACTTTGCTGTAAACAAAACTTAGTTCTCGCAAAACTAGCATATTCTCACGGAGCTTACGCTTTGCCTACATCCTGCATCATCTGCTGGAATGCCACTCTCTTGTGAACGTGCATACTATTATCGGAAGCTAGAGATTACAGTTTATAAAGTTTTAAATATGGATATTTTTCTTACAGAAACACATTGATTCGCTTCTTCACTTCAAAAGGCCTTTATTAAAGGAGAAGTTCACTTCCAGATCAAAGATTTACAGATAATGTCTTCACCCTCTTTTTATCCAATGTCTTCATGTCTTTCTTTCTTCAGTCGTAAAGAAATTGTGTTTTTTGAGGAAAACATGTCAGGATTTTTCTCCATATAATGGACTGATATGGTGCCCCGAGTTTGAACTTCCAAAATGCAGTTTAAATGCGGCTTCAAATGATCCCAAATGCGGTTGTAAATGATCCCAGCCGAGGAAGAAGGGTCTTATCTACTGAAACGATCGGTTATTTTCATAAAAATAATAGAATTTATATACTTTTTAATCTCAAACGCTCGTCTCGTCTTACTCTGCCTGGACTACGTTTTTTTTAGGGTATGTCGAAAAACTCCCATCTCATGTTCTCCCGCAACTTCAGAGTCGTCCTATATCGCTGTTTTACCTTTTATTTAAGGGTGTTTGATCTTCTTTGCATTTTCACTTTGCAAAGACTGGGTCGGAACTTCTGCAGCGATGTAAGATGATTTTGAAATGATTTTTTAAGTTGAGGGAGAAAATACGATTGAAGATTTTCGATATACCCTAACTGTCTTGAGCCAGAATACACAGAGTTCAGGCAGAGCAAGACAGGCCGGGATCATTTACAACCGCATTTGGGATCATTTAAAGCCGCATTTAAACTGCATTTTGGAATTTCAAACTCGGGGGACCATAGCAGTCCACTACATGAAGAAAAATCGTGAAATGTTTTCCTTAAAAAACATAATTTCTTTACGACTGAAGAAAGAAAGACATGAACATCTTGGATGTACATTTTTGTTCTGAAAGTGGAGTTCTCTTTTAAACACCCAGAGTTGTGTGAAGCACTTTTTATGATGGATGGATGCATTTTTTTGGGTTTCAAATTCTCTACAGCCATTCACTGCCGTTATAAAGTTTGGAAGAGAGTGAACATTTTTTATATAGGATTCCTACTGTATTCGTCTAAAAGAAGAAAATCATCAGGTAATTTTCATTTTTTGGTGCACTATCCCTTTAAATTCAATAATAATCCATGCATTTGGGAGTTTCGCATGAGGGTGAAAAAATTCCCCATGCAGATTTCGCTCATATTCAAGTTGGTCACACAGGCAAAAAAAACAGTCTGTTTTCTGTGACCGCACCTTTTCAACTGTGTTAAAAATACCAGACATAAAAAAAAAAATGCTGTATTGACAGTATTAACAAAACATTCATATTATTGTCCATTTCCAGAAAACCTTAATGAATTTGTTAAATGTAACAAAGCCGATGGGAACATGCATTTGCACAGGTGTCATTTCCTTCTTTATCATTGCGCTTCATTTATTAGCATAAGTACCTACGAGATGGTTCTCATTGCTCTAAGCTTTCATACTGCTAGTCCATCTTCTGCGTGGAGCTGTTTTGTGCTTTTATTTGCCCAACACTGCAGCAAAAGTTCTATGCTTTTTCTTGTGAAAATACATCTGAAGATCACTTTAACAAATCAGATTCTTTTACAGACGACGGTGTTAGACACCAGTCGGACATCCCGACACCACGGCCTGGTGGACCGCGTGTATCGCGACAGGAATCGCATCGCTTCTCCGCATCGTAGACCTCTCTCTGTGGACAAGCATGGACGTCAGATATCCTTCAGCTTTATTAGACCCAGTTTTAATGAACTGATGTGTATTTTTATGTGTGTGTGTGTGTGTGAGACATTTTCCTTAACCCTAATTACATTGACAGCTGCCCCTACGGCTCGGTGTATCTGTCACCACCTCCTGACACAAGTTGGAGGAGGTAAAGCAGCTTTTCTCATAAGCTAATAAACAAAACATGCTCAAAGGTCATAAATCATAGTGTTTTTACATGTTCCCACCTCCGCTGGTCTGCTGCAGAACCAACTCTGACTCAGCTCTTCACCAGAGTGCTGTGAATCCAGCTCCACAGGACACTTTTGTTAGTGGATCTCAGGAACTGCAGACAAAGGGAGTAAAAACATGTAAGAATTTGGGAGTTTTTTTTTCTTTTTATTAGCTATTGCTATGCTGCATGGAATTGATTAATTTATATATATATACACAGGTACATCTCAATAAATTAGAATGTAGCGTAAAGTCCATTAATTTCAGTAATTCAACTCAAATTGTGAAACTTGTGTATTAAATAAATTCAGTGCACACAGACTGAAGTACTTTAAGTCTTTGGTTCTTTTAAATGTGATGATTTTGGCTCACATTTAACAAAAACCCACTAATTCACTATCTCAACAAATTAGAATACTTCATAAGACCAGTAAAAAAACATTTTTAGTGAATTGTTGACCTTCTGGAAAGTATGTTCATTTACTTTATATGTACTCAATGCTTGGTAGGGGCTCCTTTTGCTATAATTGCTGCCTCAATTCGGCGTGGCATGGAGGTGATCATAGATTCTCTATGGGGTTCAGGTCTGGTGAGTTTGCTGGCCAGTCAAGCACACCAACACCATGGTCATTTAACCAACTTTTGGCAGTGTGGGCAGTTGCCAAATCCTGCTGGAAAATGAAATCAGCATCTTTAAAAAGCTGGTCAGCAGAAGGAAGCATGAAGTGCTCTAAAATTTCTTGGTAAACGGGTGCAGTGACTTTGGTTTTCAAAAAACATAGTGGACCAACACCAGCAGATGACATTGCACCCCAAATCATCACAGACTGTGGAAACTTAACACTGGACTTAAAGCAACTTGGGCTATGAGCTTCTCCACCCTTCCTCCAGACTCTAGTACCTTGGTTTCCAAATGAAATACAAAACTTGCTCTCATCTGAAAAGAGGCAAGAGACAAGCCTCTCAAGGCTCCGGTTCTCTTGGTTGGTTGTGCATCTTTTTCTTCCACACTTTTTCCTTCCACTCAACTTTCTGTGAACATGCTTGGATACAGCACTCTGTGAACAGCCAGCTTCTTTGGCAATGAATGTTTGTGGCTTACCCTCCTTGTGAAGGGTGTCAATGATTGTCTTCTGGACAACTGTCAGATCTGCAGTCTTCCCCATGATTGTGTAGCCTAGTGAACCAAACTGAGAGACCATTTTGAAGGCTCAGGAAACCTTTGCAGGTGTTTTGAGTTGATTAACTGATTGGTATGTCACCATATTCTAATTTGTTGAGAATTGGTGGGTTTTTGTTAAATGTGAGCCAAAATCATCACAATTAAAAAACCAGAGACTTAAACTACTTCAGTCTGTGTGCACTGAATTTATTTAATACACGAGTTTCACAATTTGAGTTGAATCACTGAAATAAATAAACTTTTCCACAACATTCTAATTTATTGAGATGCACCTGTGTGTGTGAGTATATATATATATATATATATATATATATATATATAAAACACTAATAATAATGATTAAAAAACTCATAACAATAATTCAGTTCTTGAAAAGAAGTTGTACAATTGTAGAATTGTAGTTTGTACAGTAGTTTGGCATACTTGTTATTATTTATTAAAAGCAGCACATATTTCAAAGGAATAGTGTATCCGTAAATGTATTCGTCTTCAGGCCTTTATAGTGTGAATAAGTTTGTTTCTTCAGATTTGGAGAAATTTACCATTCTATCACTTTCTCACCAATGGACCCTCTGCAGTGAATGGGTGCCGTCAGAATGAGAGTCCAAACAGCTGGTAAAAACATCACAATAACCCACAAGTAATCCACACCATTCCAGTCCATAAAATAATGTTTTGAGAAGTGAAAAGATATGTGCTCAGATCAAACACCGTTTACAAGTAAAAACAGTCAAAACCGTGGATTTTAATGTGAAGGACAACAGGGGGTGGACTTTTTTACTGGAGGACGCTTTATTATGGATTATTGACTATATTTTGCTGTAAGCAATGGTTTAAAGTTAAAAATGTCTTAATGATAGATTTTTTTCTTACAAAAACAAAGCGTTTTACTTCATAAGACATTAATTGATGGACTGGAGTGGTGTGGATTACTTGTGGATTATTGTGATGTTTTTATCAGCTGCTTGGACTCTCATTCTGATGGCACCCATTCATTGCAATGGATCCATTGGTGAGCAAGTGATGTAATGCTACATTTCTTCAAATCTGTTCTGATGAAGAAACAAACTCATCTACATATTGGATGGCTTTGAATATGAGTACATTTTAGTTTTTGAGTCAAACTGTTTTTCTAACAAAAGTTTTTCTCTGGTTGTTAATATTTTAAAAACTTTTGTCCGTCAAAAGTCATGATGTGGTGCAACCAACGTTAATCATACAGACCAACATAACTCATAGAGGGGAACCCTGCAGACCCTCATCACTGAGTGTTAAGGTCAATATCAGATAATTTGACCTTTTCATGACAAGGCTGGGTTAGTTCAGGTTATAAAATGTCATATTAGTATAACTCCTCAAAACATAATGGTATTTACTCTATAAATTAATAATTCAGAATATCATTAAAAATGCTTTTTGCCTTCTTATGGCCAATATGTTTGAATAATTTATGTTTTTGTACAAAACAATTAAGATTATTTATACACACACAAACACTTACATACTTAGACTGTCAATACATTTAATCTTTCCAGGAAGTGGTATACTAAGAGAAGTTGGCATGTGTTTTAATTCAATGTTCTTTTATTGTTGACACTTTATTTGGCATTGACCCACATGTACTTGTAAGGGGATGTTTTTCCTCATTTACAATGACCTGGTAGGAGTTCATCCTTCTCTCTCTCTTTTTCTGCAGTGCTGTTGCTCACCCCTCCAGACACAGAGGATACTGAATCAGAGATGGAGAAAGACGAGCCCAAAACTTCTCTGCATACAGAGTCATGTGACGTTCCTGGGATTAAGTGAGTTTATCATTTTTCCCCGTGTATCACGCAACACCTAAATAACCTTTGGCCAAGCATGAGTAGAGAAAATGAGGTGTTGCTGCAACTTTAGATACTAAATTAACACTTACCACATGCCAAACTGAGGTAAAAATGTTCTGAATGAAAAATTAAATAATAGAATATAGTTTGGGCAGATAATTTGCCAATGTGCAAGTACATTCGTTAGAAACGGCAGCATTACATGATACTCTGACTTGCTGATGGAAGTGGTATGGGACATTCAGATAAACTGTACAAATTTATCCTAAACAAAACGTTGGTTACACGTTGTCTGTAAAAAAAAAAAAAATTAGATTATTCCTAAAATTAAGCAAGTTTAAATCAGTTTCACAGAGAGGAATAAAACAAATTATTGTAATTATTGTATTTTAATTTAATGATACTTGGGGTGGGACACGTTGTGTTTTATTGTAATCAGTCTTAATTGCTACGTAATATTCAGTTCAATGGAGGTATTATTAAAATACATTTTCTAAAATGCATTTTCTTTTTAGCAAAATATATAAATATACACTACCGCTCAAAAGTTTGGGATCAGTAAGACTTGTAATGTTTTTTTGAAGAAGTCTCTTATGCTCATCAAGACTGTATTTATTTGATTTATTTTAATGTACTTTAAAATATAATTTATTCCTATGATGCAAAGCTGAATTTTCATCAGCTGTTACTCCAGTCTTAAGTGTCACATGATCCTTCAGAAATCATTCTAATATGCGGATTTATTGTTAGAATGATCAATGTTGGAAACAGTTGTGCTGCCAAATATTTTTTTGCAACCTGTGATTGTTTTTTCAGGATTCTTTGATGAATAACAAGTTAAAAAAAACCAGCATTTATTCAAAATATAAATCTTTTCTAACAGTGTAAGTCTATGCTATCAATTTTTATTAATTTAACACATCCTTGGTGAATAAAAGTATTAATTTCTTTCAAAAAAAAAAAAAAGAATAAAAATGTACTGACCCCAAACTTTTGAACAGTAGTGTATATTGTTAGAAAAAAATTCTATTTTAAATAAATGCTGTTCTTATCTTTTTTTTCTTCAAATCCTGAATCCTGAAAAAGTATCATAGGTTGTAAAAAAAGTATTAAGCAACGATTTCTGAAGGATCATGTAACACTGAATACTGGAGTAATGATGCTGAAAAATTCAGCTTTGATCACAGAAATAAATTTGATTTTTATTGTATATTAAAACAGAAGAACATTGTTTTACATCATAATATTTCACATTATAACATTTTATTCTGTATTTTTGGTCAAATAAACGCAGCCTTGATGAGCATTAGAAACATTTAAAATACATTAAAAATCTTACTGATCCCAAACGTTTGATCAGCAGGGTATATTTCTTTGTGACATTTACTCATTCATATGCATCTGTCTTAGAAGCGTTGCATCATATAGCATATCTCACTGCATATTCTGTTTGATTTTTCCAGCATATTTCCATCTCCTGATCAAGAAATGAATAGCTCTTTGATGCCAGCTGCTCACAGCACCGGTGGCTCCTTACCTGATCTGACAAACATCCAGTTCCCTCCTCCTCTCCCCACCCCGCTGGATCCAGATGACCCCATTACCTTTCCTACATCCAGCTCTAGCAGTACCAGCAACCTGACCACCAACCTGACACACTTGGGCATCAGTGCTGCCAGTCACGTCCCTCCCTCCCCTCCCGCCCAGCACACTGGCCCCGCCCCCTCACCCAATATCAGCCCACAGCCGCCCACCCCCACGCTACCGCCTGCCGTCTCACCCCAGATACCCATCACACAGGTAAGCCATCCTCCAGCCTGCCTAAACAGTACAGCCGTTGTTTGAATTCATAATATGTGTGATTAAAGGGTCAATCTGTGGTCTCCAATGAAAGTCTCATTCTAATGCTTTAAATAAGGTTGCAGCTATGGATTGGCCAATAATAGGTATGTTATGTCTGTTGTCATCATAGCCAATCACAATGGACAGCCTGTCACTGGAGCAGCAGTTGTCTCAGTACTCACTGCTGAGTTTACTGAACGACCTGCAGAAACAACCGCACACCCTCCCTCAGAACATTCGCCTCATACGCCTCCCGCCTCTCACTGTAAGCTCCACCCCCAACACCTCCCAGCCCTCTCTTGCCAGCCAATCACAGACAGCCACGAGCGGAACTGCCAACTCAGTATGTTGTTCTTCTGCACTGCACATGATTGATCATTTAATGAAATTCATGAAATGAATGTCATTTCAATTTTGCAAGAAATCGAATATGATGTTTCTTCCTCCTAACAGTACCGCAGTCAGACCGGCTCTTCAGCCAATCAGTCACCAACATCTCCAGTGTCCAATCAGGGCTTCTCACCTGGCGGTTCACCACAAGTAAGCATAACACTTACTTAGCATTAATTTTTGAATAGTAGTGTATCACTGTTTTCACAAAATATTAAGCATTTCAGCTGTTTCAGTGTTTAAATAACTACAAAATGTTTCATATTAGAATGATTTCTGAAGGAAATAAATGAAATTTTAAAATATATTCAAATAGAAAGCAGTTATTTTAAATTGTAAAAATATTTCACAATATTACTCTTTTTACTGCATTTTTATCAAATAAATGCAGCCTTGATGAGCGTAATATTTTTTTAAAACATTGAACAATCGTATGTGTTACACTTGGATAATTTCCTTCAAATTTAATTTATTATTGTGCTCATAATGTGTCTCTTCACAGCATATTCAGGTGGTTGGGAGTATCTTTGGAGATTCGTTCTATGATCAGCAACTTCCATCTAGACAGACCAATGCCCTATCCAACCAGGTACATGTGCTCCATTTAATCACTCATCATAAGTTTTTTTGTTACATGTTTGTTCTGTTACTTGTGACACTGTTAAATGTTACAAGAAGTTACCATATGAAAATCAAGGCTGACTTAGTTCTCACTAATCATACAAATTATCATGTTTAACAAAACAGTGTATGTATGTATGTATAATATGCTGTTTCAAATTTTATGTCATTTATTGTTGAAATGAGTAAAACTTTCTAATGCTGATTGTGTAGCTGGAGCAGTTCAACATGAATATGATGGAGAATCCAGGCAGCTCTAGTCACTGTTCAACGCTGAACTACACACAGGCAGCCATGATGGGTTTAACCGGGAGTCACAGCAGTCAGCAGGACACGCAGCAGCTCGGTTACAGTAGCCATGGCAACATCCCCAACATCATTCTCACAGGTATTGTGTCTTTCGCTTCAACATCAACTTCTTTATGCAAATGTCTTTTCAAGAGATGTCACAGAGGTATGTTATAAATGGATTAAGGGTCTTTATCTATACCTGTGGATCTCAGTCTTTTTTTGAGTCTATCCAATATCCAGGTCCTTTAGTGCCCCCACACCAGAAGCATTCTTATTAATTATTCCAACAGAAGAAAACGTTCTAGTTACTAACGTAACCTCGGTTCCCTGAGATAAGGGAATGAGAATTTTTTAAATGATCTCATCAACTTGTATGCAGCCTTATAGCACGGCAGGCTACGCAACGCTCATTCCCTTATCTCAGGGAACCGAGGTTACGTTAGTAATCTGAAGATTCCCCATCAGATGGTCCCTTTGCATCTGAGACACTTATGGGGAATTCATCCATCCAATAATGCTGTGCTAAAGCAAGTGCAGAACGAAGCCACTCTGTGAGCCCAGCCTTGGAGCGCATGAGGGCTCCTAAAAAGCATGAGCCAATTTAGAGACCCAGGCTACCAGGCTGGGGTCTACATAACGAGACCTTTTGCACTTATGCAAAGGATAAGGTAAATTAGGCAGGCAAAATTGGTGCCTGAAGGGCAGAGATGTCCAGATGGTGAAGACCAGCCGGCAGCCACACCAAAAGAAATCCAGCTCGACCAAGCTCAGGAGGAGGCCATTCCTCACTCTAACAGGACACTGTAAGCCCACTGAGGTGTAAGCCAGGGCTATAGCATCAACTATCTAGCAGGATAGTCTCTGCTTCGTAACTGGCAGCCCTTTAGAGTGGCCTTCAAAGCATATTAAAGGAGAAGTCCACTTTCAGAACAACAATTTACAGATAATGTACTCACCCCCTTATCTTTCTTTCTTCAGCTGTAAAGAAATTATGTTTTTTGAGGAAAACATTTTAGCATTTTTCTTCATATAGAGGACTTCTATGGTGCCCCAAGTTTGAACTTCCAAAATGCAGTTTAAATGTGGCTTCAAACGATCCTAAATGTGGTTGTAAACTATCACAGCCGAGGAAGAAGGGTCTTATCTAGCAAAACGATTAGTTATTTTCATAAAACTAATACAATTTATATACTTTTTAATGTCAAACGCTCGTCTTGTCTTGCTCTTCCCGACCTCTGTTTTTTTCCGGTTCATGACAGTTAGGGTATGTCGAAAAACTTCCATCTCATGTTCTCCCTAAACTTCAAAATCATCCTATATTGCTGTTTTACCTTTTTTGTTAAGGGTGTTTGATCTTCTTTGCATGTCCACATTGCAAAGACTGGGTCGGAACTTCTGCAGTGATGTAGGATGATTTTGAAATGATTTTTCAAGTTGATGAAGAAAATACGAGTTTTTCGACATACCCTAACTGTCTTCAGCCAGAATACACAAAGTTCAGGCAGAGCAAGACAAGACGCGCGTTCGAGATTAAGAAGTATTTAAATTGTATTTTTTAATGAAAATAACCGATTGTTTCCGTAGATAAAACGCTTCTTTCTCGGCTGGGAACCGCATTTTGGATCGTTTGAAGCCACATTTTAACTGCATTTTGGAAGTTCAAACTTGAGGCACCATATCAGTTCATTATATGGAGAAAAATCCTGAAATGTTTTCCTCAAAAAACACAAGGGCTCTAAATGGAGTGGAGAGCATTTTAGGCACAAAGCCGTGTCTTGGTTTGGGGACAACTCTACAGTCGTTAGGCCCAAACTCAGGGCATGAGGCTCTGACTGACTGCGCTTGTAAATCGCCCACTAGCTTGACCGATACTAAAGCCAGAAGGAGGGTAGTCTTAAGTGACAGAGGCCGTAATTTGGCCGACTAGAGGATCTCAAAGGGAGGGCCTTGTTGGGCATTAAGGACTGTGGATAAGTTCCATGCTGGCACATTATGAGGACGAGGCAGATTCAGTCTCTGATTTCACCCCATGAACTTAACGACAAGGTCGTTTTTGCCTACTGACTGGACAGAGCAAGGGGAGAGACAGTTCGATAGGGAACTAAAGTATTTGTCTTAAATGTCTGGTTTGTTTAGTAAAATCAACTTTTCTGGAAGTAATATGTCATGTGGCAACCAATAGTTCCAAACACTAAACATTTCCAGAATGAAACTCCATTTACCAGGTTTCCCAGTGTTCCCCAGGCACTTGCACTGGTAAAGTAATGAAATTAATTTTTTCCATTTTATCACTTTTATCACTTATGCATTAAGTGGTCAGATAAATAATGTAAGCAACACTTCACTAGTTGCCCTAACCAGATGTCAGTTTGCTTACATTTATCTCAAATTAATTGTAGTTCTTGGCATATGTTAAAATACAAATTTACTATTAAATTATGAATAAGCTTCTATGATCACTGACCGTTCAATGAAAAAGTTGGAAAACTTGGATAAATTATATAATAAAATTACTGGAGTATATACTATAACTGGGGTTATATTGAGCTGTTGCTGGTATTAATATTCATTTATTGTGCGTACTTACATAAATCTCTTAAGATAACATTAGGATATTAGTAATTATGACCATATTACCACATAAAAGTAATATATTAAAGCACGCATAGTGTAAATGTACTCCGCATTATGGGATTAGTCTCCCTTCCTTCCAAAATTAAACACAGTTAATGCTATTATAAATGTAGTCAGTGTAACAACATTATGCGTTAATATTTATCATAAATTGTTGCAAAATACAGTAGTAGTTGTTGCTGTCTGTCCCGCATAAACCCATTTATACAGGTTGACAGCATCAGTTCGCTTGGAAGGCAGAATCAAAGGTTGTCTCAACAGCTCTGGCATCAACTGGCCATTAAAAACACCCCCCACCCCTTTCAAAAATAATACTTCTAATGTTCTCTGAATACTCACTAAGGGGCGATATCACTCCTTTAGACACTTATTGTCTTGTCCAGAAGACAAGACAATAAGTTCGGTGCGGAAAAGGGGTGGCGCTACTTATGGTATAGACCAGAGGGTGCCCAAACTCTGTCCTGGAGGGCCAGTGTTCTGCAGAGTTTAGCTCCAACCCAAATTAAACCAGCTAATCAAGCTCTTAATGGGCATACTAGAAACGTCCCGGCAGGTGTGTAGAGGTGAGTTAGAGCTAAACTCTGCAGGACACTGGCCCTCCAGGACTGAGTTTTTTTTTGTTTTTTTTTTCAACAGCTCTGGCATCAACTGGCCATTAAAAACACCCCTCCCCCCTTCACCCCCTTTCAAAAATAATACTTCCAATGTTCTCTGAATACCCACTGAGGGGCGATATTACCCATTTAGACACTTATTGTCTTGTCCAGAAGACAAGATAATAAGTGCATTGCGGAAAAGGGGCGGGGCTACTTAAAGGAGAAGTCCACTTCCAAAACAAAAATGTACAGATAATGTATTCACCCCCTTGTCATCCAAGATGTTCATGCCTTTCTTTCTTCAGTCATTTTTTAAGGAAAACATTTCAGGATTTTTCTCCATACAGTGGACTGATATGGTGCCCCTAAGTTGAACTTCCAAAATGCAGTTTAAATGTGGCTTCAAACGATCCCAAATGCGGTTGTAAACGATCCCAGCCGAGGAATAACGGTCTTATCTAGCGAAACAATCTGTTATTTTCATTTAAAAAATGCAATTTAAATACTTTTTTAATCTCGAACGCTCGTCTTGTCTTGGCTCAAGACAGTTAGGGTATGTTGAAAAACTCTAATCATATTTTCTCCCTCATCTTTAAAAAGCATTTCAAAATCATCCTATATCACTGCAGAAGTTCCGACCCAGGCTTGGCAAAGTGAACATGCAAAAAAGATCAAACACCCTTAACAAAAAAGGTAAAAAGCGATTTAGGACGATTTTGAAGTTGAGGGAAAACATGAGATGGGAGTTTTTCGACATAGCCTAACTGTCATGAACCGGAAAAGGGGCGGAGCTACTTAAGATATAGACCATAGGGTGCCCAAACTCAGTCCTGGAGGGCCAGCGTCGTGCACAGTTTAGCTCCAACCCCAATTAAACAAACCCAAACCAGCTAATCAAGCTCTTACTGGGCATACTAGAAACGTCCCGGCAGGTTTGTAGAGATGAGTTGGAGCTAAACTCTGCAGGACACTGGCCCTCCAGGACCAAGTTTGGGCACCCCTGGTCTATACGGTACAAGTTTTGAGGGCAACAGAGTATTTACATCAGTGGTGAGCAGTGACTTCTTAAACATCTTACATCTTATCAGAGACGACAAAGTAGAAACACCATGGCTGGTGTGGATTTAAAGGGTCATGAAACCCCCCTGTTTCAGCACTGGTTAGTTCTCACCATAGTTTTGAAAAATGCTGCAAAAGTGGGCATGGTGCACTGCATAGCGGAGAGGGAAGAGGGGAGAGAGTCAACTTCGGGTTCAGACAGTTTCATTTCGCTCCCATTGAGTTAACAACACAAATAAATGCACAGGCATTTGCACTCTTGCACCTCTAGTAACTTTTAAGGCTTATTTTGTGGCATTTATAATCCTTTTGATGGGTTTCGCCAAGGAGTTGTAAAAACCGCTATTACACTCACCTTATGAATGAATCGCGTTTGTGCCGAACTCTACTTACAAAGTAAAAAAAAAAAAAAACACTCTCCTTCGATCCATTAACGTTTCTCTCAGTTATTGTATGCGATCCCACAGTCTGAAGCGTCTGTCATAGCAAATCAACAGGCGCTGTTGTGAATAATTAGACGAAGCGTCTTCTCATAGGTTAAAAACGCGCAGCCTCATGAATAATTATGAGACACCAACGCATCATCGATGTACTATAGTCCATTGCCACATCACAAACTGTGACGTCAGCACAATGTAGATTTTAAACCCATAAGATGAAAATAGAGCAGAAAAGCTCAAAATTAACTTTTTTCCAACAATTAAAATTAATGGGTGCTAACATTGTCATATATGATGTGCAACACAAACACCTCTGCTCAAATCTCAGAAAAAGTAGTCTGGGGTTTCATGAACCTTTAAAAGTAGGGCTGTTGCCGGGACTAGCCATTTGAGCTGACAGTTTGATTTGTCTTACATTAGTGACGGGAGAATCTCCACCCAGTCTCTCCAAAGAACTCACCAGCTCGTTGGCCAGCGTTGGTGACGTCAGTTTTGACGCAGACTCTCAGTTCCCATTGGACGAGCTGAAGATCGACCCCTTGACACTGGACGGACTACATATGCTTAACGACCCGGACATGGTTCTCGCCGACCCGGCCACCGAGGACACGTTCCGCATGGATCGACTGTGAACCCGTGAATGCAATTCGGAAGCGAGACATTCCGCTGCATGGCCTCTCTGTTCACCATCTGGTCAGTGGCCGTCCACGTCCCCCCAACCACCCACGTAACAGCAGGCTGCCAAACCGCCAAACCGGGTGTGGGGGGGGGGTGGTGGAGGTGGAAGTGCTGTATCCACACTGGATAGTTTCCAATGCGCAATACCATCCACCATCCACTCTCGTCATGGATTTGTGTGTTTTTTGTCTTGGTTAGTCACCAATGTGCATTTTCTGTTTTTTTTTGTGTTCATTCCTTTTTCGTTGTTTATCCTTTTGATTTGATGGATCATACCGTGTTTATTCATTCTTTTTGTTGCATTAAGAGAATTGCCAAATTTCATCTATTTTGTAATGTTTACATAATTACGCCACATGTCTTTGAAGAAATATCCATCTGTGTAATTCCATGTGAAATTGACATATTTATTTAGAATGTATTTATTACAATTATTTTTTTAATTATTGATATAAATCTATATTATTTAATCATATTTATGTAAGGAGCACTACTCCCCCAGATTGTGTATCAAGGGTTTAAGGGAGCGTTGCTCATTGTACACTGGAAGGCATAAAGTTTGCTTTTACAAAATGGCTTCCATTTCGTTTTGCTAGCATTTTGTATCATCCAAACATCTCGAGATGCCACGATTGGTGTTTTGGTATCATTCTTGTTTCTAATATTTGCCAGTGATTTTTCTTGCAGAAGGACAGCAGTCTCTCGATAGAAATATAACCCATATTTTGGTGTTTTTGTGGACTGTCGTGTGACTTTCTGTACGTTTCGCATATGTTTATTCAAATCGAAGATCTGTTATGGCTGTAATGTACGCTTCAACGGTGGTCAGTAAAACGTGACCCTCGAGCTGCTGCAGAAACCTGCTGAACACTTCACTGTGAGAGGACCTGATTTTGCCTTATATGAACAAAATGCTGTTTTTAACTGTTGATGTGTTTTTCTAATCGTCTCCGAAGTGTTTTCCTCGCGGTATTCTTGTTTTACCAATGCCATTTTGTTTAGTATTGAATGCTGTATAGTTTGTACTTGTACTGCCAAACTTAACTCAAGGTTTTGTTGTGAAACTGATGTCAGTCATCTGGCTTGGGGAGAGTAATGCTCCTTATTCTGTGCTGTTTACGGGAGTTTGTGTTTGTCATTCCCATGCGTATGTTCAAGCCCTGTCACACCTCAAGTCAGGTGTTTTTCCTTGAGTGCTATAGAAAGGAATTAAGGAATCACTCATTTACAATTCCATAACGCAGTTATGATCGCTACACACAGTGGGGTCCAAAAAACACAACTTTTGATTAAACATTATGATGTAATGTGTTAATTGTATACATACTGTCATTGAAACAAAGAGGACGATAAGAAATACTTAAAAAAAAAATCTGATTTATATATGTATTTTTTAGTCAAACTGATAAGTTGATAATTATGGAAGCTTGCCATGGGTTAAAAAAAAGGTAAGTTTGACTTTTTATCACAATCCAGACTTTGTTGTGCAATTCAGAGTTTTATCTCACAAATCTTACCTTTATTTTTGACTTTTTTTATGTACAAAAAGAACTTACAAGTGCGAGATATAAACTCTCTATTGCGAGAAAGTCAAAATTATGAGATAAAAAGATGCACTTAAAAATTAAATGCCAAGATAAAACCTAAAAAAAACTAAAAATCCCATGGCATTTTTTTATCCCGTTTAGTTTAAAGTTAAGCATTGTCATTTACAGACTTTTGGACCCCACTGTATCTAACTTGTCAGTCTAATAAACAACTACTGGGGATGAATAGCAAGGTAAAGTTTTTGGCAATTAAACAAGATGTTTCCTGCTAAAGTTTTAGTCATTTTGGTTGAGCCAGATATATATTTTGGTCATCTGGGTCCTTCAAGGAAATAATAACTCTTAAAACTGTGCAAATCCAATTTGTGATTCCTATGCAAACTAAAAGCATTAATCGACCAACAATCTGGAATATTTCTGGTTGAATATGAACAGTATACTTAGGGCTGAGAAATAGTTTACTATGAGTTTATTAGACATAACAAAAACTGCAATACTCGCTTCAGTTTTTATTCTTCGAACTGTGCCATTCCGAATATTTCTCCTGTCATTTTCATATGTTTACCATGAGCGTGTTTCTCTCCTGAAAATAGTGTACATAAAGCTTATCACCGGAATATGACGACTGCATGTCAAAATGAGAAAAAAAACCTTTAGAATGAGGTCTTCGTTAGCTTTTTGGTATGAGGTCTTCATTAGCTTGGCTAATTCCAGTAAAAAGATTCACTGCACATAAAACAATATAGACCCCCGAGACACGATGCATGTATTAGTTAATGCTAGTGGTGTCATTTTACCACGTCTGTGATCATGTTTAGAAACAGAATGTATTTATGGGGCTGTGTTATGATAGTGCATTACACCAAATGACCTGCTTGACGATGCTTGACCAAAGCACTACTATTTATTTATCTATTTTTTTTTTTTTTTTTTTTTTTCCTGATTTGTTCTGTTGCTGTTTTTTGTTTTTGGTCACGGTAGCATTTTCCCGTTCATCACGGTTGTAGCATGGTTTGATCTTTTCAGTTGGCTCATTCCCCTGGCCCGTCGATTCGCTCGGCCTTTGCATCTTGAGTTTCCGTTTGAAATCCTGTCAGAAATCTCTAAGATACGGCAGCTTTCATACTGATGTACGTGCATTTCTTCGAAATCTTCTGGCTGTTGCTCTTGGAAAACTTCAGCCGCAGCTTTGCTCACGGAACCTGGACTGTTTAACCTTCTGAGAATGCCGACTGTTCAACCCTGTACGTGCATTTCCCTGCCCCCAGTTTATCGTGAAGGTGTTCTTTGTGAACTGTTTTCTGTATTGCACTGATAATTCAGAGGGAGAACAATTCTGGAAGCGTATATAAGTGACTTCCCAATGCAAACTGAAAAAAAGGGCTCAGTCTGTTTGTTGCTTTAACATGTGAAACATTAGGAGATGTGGGCAGACTGCATGTGTTAATTGGTCAAATAATCTGTTGTTGATGCACATGCAGCATGCAGCCAAACTGGGGCGGTTTTAGCTAGCAGCACTTACGTGTACGTTGGAATCGTTTATTTGTGTCCTGATTATTTGTGTGAGAGCAAACCCCCTTTAGAGTAAATTCCTCTTTAAGCCTTAATAGAACTGCTGAGCAGTTAGTTACCATGATTACCATGTCCGTACCATTAAGACTAATAAGGACGTAGCTGACTAGATGGGATGTATTCCTTGATAAACATAATGATAGTGACCCATAGGATAGAGCTGAGCAGTACTGTATAACAACCCTTCCCCGTAAATCATAGCATTAGCATAAACTAAGTGCCATCCACTTTGATTTCTTTCTGTGAAGATGATCTATTTTTTATTTTGTCAACTGTCATCTCACTTAAGGCAGGTTTAACAAGTATTAAAAGACACTGTAAACAAACCGCAGATGAGCGTGTTAGGTTACAGAATGCGCGTTAAATTTTTGTGATCTCTCATTTAGTGGGCATAAACAGTGCTCGCTCTTTATTGGAGTTAACGGTATATTAGGACATATAATTTGTGGTTGTCTAGAACTTTTATTGGGTTGGATCTATCCAGACGCCCAGTTCTATAGTCGCTGTGCTGGTGTGGTCATCTTTGTCTCCTATTTGTGGTAACTGATTGTAGAAGGAACTGATTTTCGTCTTTGTCGTTTTGCTGGTCCTTTTCCTTTCTCAGAAAAATATGCTAAATATGGATGTGCATGATGTCTCAGCTGCATATATCAGAGCCTTCTTGTTATATCATTTATATTTTGTAACCTGTATTTCTGTACGTGTTTTTAAAATACATATATATATATTTAAATTTTGGCGTTTGTGACCTCAGTGCTAATGCGGTGTCATCAATTTATGTCTGTCATTAGGGGGGTTATGAAGAAAGCTAGTTAACTAATGTTCGCAAAGTACAAAAAAAAAATGGAGTATAAAATATGACACACAAGACAGAAATATACAACTCAAATTCATTAATCGTGTAAAAAAAAAAATGATGATGTTGAGATTCGGTTTAAAAAAGCTGGATTTGCTGGGTTCTGAATGTCTCAAAGTCCTCAGGGATTGTATCTGAAAAAAAAAAGAAGAAATACAATACAGCTGGTTCATTAATTCTCTCCTCAGATGTGACTGTGAATTTTGTATGCTCATAACATATTTAATTTAGATAACAGACAAAAATGAGCAGGCCCAGATGAGGTCATTCTGTGCTGACTTGAAGAGAAAATCTGCTAAATTCTGCAAAATGTATTTAAAATCTATATGAAGTTCAAAGAAAATAAATCTGGAATCAAAAGTGAGGCCACCGAAGGAAGAATGATTGTGAAATTATTACTTTCTTTCATAAATTTGGAATAATATGCTTCAATGAATCATGCTAGAAAGACCTTTATGTATCAGTAAGTACAAAAATAAACGGACTGAAATTTCATTAAAACTGTAAAAATAGTAAAATGTATATAGCAGAGCTAGAAGTACTATACTTGTATTGGCAGCTTGCAGTACACTATATGGACAAAACATCATAAAACGCCACCTCAGCAATGCTAGATAATGCGCCATCTCCTCAGATTTTCTACTGAAGAAGCTATCTTTGGCAGCGAGAGGAGCTTGGCAGCAAACACAGCATCTTGTTCCCTATTCAGAAAAACATGGGTTACACAAGTTACCCGAGACGTTCTCTTTCATAGCTTCACTCAATGCTGTGTAGCGATGATGTAATGAAAACAATATACCACACACGCCAAGCCAAGCTAAGCTTAAGCAAAGAACTGTTCATCATTTTCATTTTTTTAAACAGACCAGATCCAGTCAGGACCAAGGTGGAAAGAACCCGGGAACCAAGGGCCGTATCTGAATCCTGGTAATAAAACTTAAAAGTGTTGATGAAACCAAGAAACTCTAAAACGAGCCTGGGAAGATGTGACACTCCTAGTAAAGTGAGCTCTAGTGGCTAGAGGTGAAGAAAGCTTCTACACCTCATAAGCTAAAGAAATCACATCTCTCACCTAACGATAAATCTTGTACTTAGAAGTGGCTAGTCCTTTGTGGCCAGCCCCAAAGCACACAAACAACTGAGACGACTTGTGCCGCTGGCTACAGTTGTCCACATATGCCTTCGAAGCCCACACAGGGAAAAGCAGGAGGAGAGCAAGAATGAAGCACAACCATTTGAGAGCAGAATGATGTGGACAAAACTTTAGGGACAGCCACGAGACACTTTCACAAGATCCGGGGCAAACTCCATGCAAGATCCACTCATGGAGAGAGCCTGCAGATCATTGAGAGAAGCCAACGCTAACACAAACACCACCCTGAGGGTCAGAATCTGATCAGAGCTGACTCCAAAGTTTCAAAAGGCAGTTCTGATAACCTCCCCAGAACAACCGAGAAATCCTGAGGGCTGCAACGTAACCCTAAAGGTGGTCGCAGCTGCTCTGGCCATAAACTTTTCCTGCAGGAATTCCAGCACTGAAGCCAACTGGGCTGCTGACTGGATCCACCACACAAGCCATGCACAAAAATTTAATGAGTTTCCAGTTGGAAATATACAGCTGTCTAGTGAAAGGCTCCATGAGCATTATCAATGGACTCCCAAACACCAGAGGGAAGACCAGAAGATTGCTGGTCTAGAAGTAAGAACCACTTGCATCAGGGGCTGGGGGTGGGGTTACTGTGACCAACAAGACCAACAGAAACTTTTGACTGTCATTTTTGAAATAGCAGCTAAACACAAAAATGTTGGATTTGGCGTGTTTGGATAGGGCTGTCACAATAAATCGATTTTCCAAATGCATCGCAATTCTCTATAATGGAAGAACCTGGTTTTGGCATGCCCTTCCCCCACAGGTGAACCTCATGTGCTGTGGAATGACCTGGAAGTGGAAAAGGCATTCTTCAGGTCCACAGTAACAAACCAGTCCCCTGCTCGGATCTGTGCATGCATAGTTTTAAATGTCAGCATCTTGGATTTTCCTTTGTAGAGGGAAAAATTCAGATGATGCAGGTCCAAAATAGGGCACAGACCCCCGTCCTTCTTCGGAACGAGGAAGTAGCAGTTGAAAAGCCGTAGTTCAAGTCAGAAAGAGGAACCTCCTCTATTGGTCCCTTTAGAAGAAGAGACATCACTTCCTACTGTAAGATAGAAGCCTCTAGGGCACTGTTTGTTACAGAAAGATGAATCTCATTGAAGCAAGGAGGGTCATGACAGAACTGGAGATTGTATCTGAATGGGAACGTGTGGAGTTCCCAGTGCGACACCTAGTAGAAGTCCCCATGCTGAATTGTGTGCATCTGGACTGGGGCATAAATAATCATGGAAAATTCCACCGGCACAGCACATGCATTTGGGCAAGAAAGAGAGGGGAAGAAACCGGCCTTGAGGCAATCCCCAGGCCTTGGATTCGTAAAAGGGCGTCAGCCATTTTATTATCCCATAAGCGACAGGGGAGAACAGATGAGTCCTTGTCAAAATAAGTGTACGGAGAGTTTTAAAGTTAAAATTCTTACAAAACTTCTAGCCATAAATAGCCTCACTTGCAGCAACAGGCCGAGGCATTTGACATAATTACCGTGCAGGAAGTAGCTTGCAATGAAGTGAGAGCACGGTGGCTGGCAACAACGAAGATCCATCGTGCTTCACAGAGAGAAGAATGAAGCAAGTTCCACTAAATGCAGTAGGCGAAGCACACATATGAAAATATATCCAATGAAACAGCTTAACTAGCACAGTCCAGATCAACCGCTTCTGAAGAAGAAAATCTAAGGAGTAAATGTGTAAATGTGCATTTACTATATTAAGAGTGAATTATGAAGTGCTGTTAAGGTGGTGCTTGCGCTATCAACCAAAAGATATACTGAGTGAACCTATGAAAGAGAGTGAACCAGAGAACCATTATGCCAAAACATACTTTTGCATTCTAACTGTATAGACACTAATACATTAATAGACCTCACCCATCAGACTGCTAAACAGAGAAGCATGATTCGTCACTCCATTGAACAGATTTCCACTGCTCCAGAGTTTTATGCACCATCAGCCTGTGAACTTGTTGACCCTTCTCTGTGACTTTACATGGTCTTCAGCTTTATGGCTGAGTTGCTGCTGTTTCTAAATGCTTCTATTTTCCAATAATACCACTTACAGTTGACCGTGGAATATCTAGCAGGGGTGAAATTTTACCAACTAACTTATCACAAAGGTGGCATACCAAGTTTGAATTCACTGAGCTCTTCAGAATGTCCCATTTTATCACAAATGTTTAAAAACGCAGACTGCATAGCTAGGTGCTTGATTTAATACATCTCTGGCAATGGGTCTGATTGAAACACCTGAATTCAATAATTAAGAAGTGTGTCATTCAAAACCTTTGTCCATATAGTGTATTTTCAAATGAGCCAAAATAAACTTTGACAACGTTACGAATTCAGACTGGAAATTTGTAGGCCTTACACTAAGCTCTAAATGAGCGTACACTTGTTTCCATTTTTAAAGTATGCAAAAGGTATTTTGTCAAAAGAACTGACCATTGCATCTGTAGCGCAGGTTCGCCCAGATGATGTTCTCCTGGGAGAAGCAGAAAACTCCCAGTCTGCCTCCTCTCATGGTTGTGTCAATGATAATTCCTGTGTCTGCTACCATTTGCTGACCTTCATAGAACCGAACCCTGTATGCAAGATATGCACAGTGTTTATATAAACCTACACAGGAAAATATTGCAAATGAATGACAGGGTGATTTGCAGATTAAACATTGTCCAATCTGATTATACCTGATGTAGCCTTCTTGGGGTCTGTGCTGCAGGAACCAGCGGTAGGAGGTCTTGTCTTTCCAGCCAACATTTCTGGAGTCTTTCCACAAGAGCTTCACCTGGTTTGTCGAGTCACCTGTGTGCCAGAGTGAATTACGCAGGTTTTCTCCAGGTCCCGTGTCTGATTTCACTGCCTACCAACAAAATACAGAAACAAATACCACATTACATATATGTAGTTAAATAAGTTGTTATTCTATAATTAAGGAAACCAAATCACACCTTCAGTTGGATACCAGGCTCAGCTACAGCTCGGAAAGGATTGGCTTGCCAGTAAATCTGCTCCACTTGCTTCCACATCACCACATAGAAGCTCGAGCTGTCCTGATAGCCAAAGATAAAGCCTGCGTAGTCATCATCCGTCTCAGTATTCACATGAAACGTCCCTTCAAAGTCCACACCATTGAATGCCGTGTAGCCTTTTAGAGCAACCAGAAGGAAACAAGCTTGGAACAAATTTTTGGCAGCACATATACTTTTTGTTTTTTCTTGTCATAGTCTTTTACCTACAGCCAGTCCAGGGTCACTGTTCATGGTCTGAACAATCTCTCTTCCCTGTTGAAAAAGATGAGCATTCCTTGGTAAAAATTTATACAGTGAGAATTTTGAGCATAACCATCCATGAGGCAGAAAGAGGCAGGCAGACCTGATTGAGCACCACCCAGTTTGGATCAATCTGCGCATCTCCTTCTGGATCCAGAACCACAGTCTGATAGGTTCTGAAGTCAGTGAGAGTGACCTCAGCGTTCTCAGGACAAACATCAATGATGTCACTAAATGTGTCATTGTCAAAATCATTCTCACAAACGTTCCCAATCCCATCACCTGCAAAACAAAAGTCAAGAAAATGATGCAGAAGATTGTGATTTGACATTCATCACAAGTCAACGACATCGGAAACTGAAAATATCAACAGTCTGATGTAAAGTGAGGTTTCCAAGCAACAAAGCCTGACCATCTAAGTCCTCCTGCAGTGGGTTTGGAACCAGACGGCAGTTGTCGGGACCGGGTGGAAGGAGATCGGGAATGCCATCGTTGTCATCATCATCATCACATTCATCTCCAATGCCATCCTTGTCCGTGTCCAGCTGGGAACTGTTGATAACTGCAGGACAGTTGTCTCGAGAGTCCTGATGCCCATCTCCATCACTGATGACAGAAACCAAAGCACTGAATCCAACACACTGATTATGGGGTGTGACCAATGACAATCAACAACTGGAGTGATGTAATACCTATCTTTGTTGGTGTCACAAGGATCGCCAATCAAGTCATTATCCACATCCATCTGTGGCAGAAAGAAGGAAAATTATGAGTTACGTAGGCTCTTTTAATCTTTTTATTCAGAGTTTGATTAAACCTCCATCACGTTCAGACTTTAAGAGTGTAGGGTTTAATCAGACCTGATCAGGGTTGCGAATGTAGGGACAGCTGTCACAAGCATCACCAACGTTATCACCATCTCTATCTTTCTGGTCACGGTTTGGCACCTTTTTGCAATTATCTTTATCATTTTTGATTCCTGGAATGCAAAACACAATTTCTCAGTTTGACCAATGCAAATGTTCATATTAGAACAACGAAGGAAACATCTAAATCCTTACCATCTCCATCAATGTCATCATCACATTCATCACCCTGACCGTCACTATCCGTGTCTTTCTGGTCATTGTTTTTTACCAGACGGCAATTGTCACAAGCATCTCCATAATCGTCCTGATCAATGTTCTTCTGATTGACGTTGGGGACGAGCACACAGTTGTCCTGCCAGAGAAGTAAACAATAAGAAGGTCATGAAAAGTGGTAGTTGGAGATTCTACAATAGCTTCAGGCTAAATTCTAAGGCAGTATCACTTTCATCAAATTCCCCCTGTACATTATATACAGCATTTTGATTATATATATCTGGTTATATTATGACTCTGCATTTATTTAAGGGGTGTGGTGACCACTGACCTCTGTGTTTAGGATCCCATCTCCATCTGCATCATCATCACATGCATCACCGATGTTATCCCTGTCTGCATCCTCTTGGCCAGAGTTTGGAACGGTGAGGCAATTGTCCTAGAAAACCATTTTATTAAGATCTTTTTTACTCAGTTTTTACTTAATGCTTAGTGCAATACATTTTTATCCTTTTATTATTTTATTCTTAGTTTTTATTTTTTACCTTTGCACAGTTTCTTTCCACACATTCCAACTTTTCATCAGGAAAGCCATCAATATCAGTGTCTGTTCCACATAAGTATCCATTCCCAGCCCATCCAACTCCACACTAAAGCAGATTATATCCGTTAGACCATGTAGACCATGTGTTTCAGGTGTGAAATATGATCATTGACTTACTGCGCATTCAATCTGTCCATCACGATGAACAATGCATTCTGCGCTGGCATGGCAAGGATTGGGCTGACCATTACCACAGGCCCTCTCAGGTTTGCAGCCTTTCACCTGATCCCCAGAAAAACCAGTCTTGCAGTGGCCACAACGAAAAGAGCCCTGCCATGAACACACAATGACTCACATAAACATTAGGAAAATGGAAAGAATGATGATCCAACTGATTGAGATGAATCCATTTCTCAAACTCTGTAGACCAGTGTTTTGGTTAGGTCTTTTTTTTTTTTTTTTTTTTTTTTTTTGTTATCTTACACAGTTTTGTTTTACAGAACATCAGAATGGGAAAAGAAGGCTACAGTTTGCACGGGCTCACCAAAATTGGACAACAGAAAATTGGAAAAAGGTTGCCTGGTCTGATGAGTCTCGATTTCTGCTGTGACATTCAGATGGTAGGGTCAGAATTGGGTTTAATTAAGCATGTTTTGTTTGACTCTTCATTAGCCTTTTAATTTTGCTATACTGATTGCATGATTACATGGTTAGTTGCATTTAGCACTGTTGTTTTTCCCAATGTCTTTGAGCCCTCACTGTAAAAATGATTAGGTAACCTAAACGTATGCTTCATGTGGTCACATCTAAATTAACTGGTTTTATTCAAGTCAAAATATTCCTTAAAGGGGTCATCGGATGTCCATTTTCCACAAGTTTATATGATTCTTTAGGGTCTTAATGAAAAGTCTATAATATACTTTGGTTAAAACGTTTAGCTGCTAAACTTGCTAACTAGCACATTATTAGGAAAGGCGATCACAAAGATTCATAAAAAAAACCCTTATATTCACTTCTGCTGTAAGTGAAGCTGGATCACAAATGATTTGCGTGAACATAGACGGATATATGTAGATCGTGAGGCACATTCCCTTCACAAACAAATGTAATCCACTGCATCTTCAGCGGCTCAGATGTCAGGAGTAAATGATGACCACTACGTTCATTATTACATCCAGTAACACAACACCTCAATTGCTCAATTCTTGTCTAACTTACATCCCTGCTCCGGCATTAAAACATGGAGGTTGGACTGTTACAACTGATCTGAGGTAAGATGCTCATGTCAGTCAACTATTGTGGGAGCGGCCTCTGTCGGTGTGATGCCACAACGACAGGCATCTGAGAATGGCTCGATTTGAAAAAGGGAATATTATTTTTTACAGATTAATTAAAAACCACTGCATGGATTTTTATCATTATAGGGTAGATATGTACATACACTGCCAACACACATTAATGTTCAAACAACATGTAAAAGTGAACTTAGCATCCGATGACCCCTTTAATATGACTAAACCAGTCTCACCTCATTCAGTTATGAAAGTAATTTTTACGATTAGATCAGGTAGAAATTTCTGGCAGAAGTCTCTTTTTACAGTGCATCAGAACAGAACTTTTTTGGGGAGTTTGCAAAACAGATCAGACGATCATGCAGAACATCATGCATCACTCACTGGCGTGTTGATGCAGTTGGAGTTCACCACGCAGCCTCCATTTGAGTTCTCACACTCATTAATGTCCGTGCACACCTGCATATGAGAATTTACGTTTAATTTCAAACATTTTTATCAATTGATTGCCTGCATTTGAATCGAAAGATTCCCATAGAAAAACGATACCTGTTTATTGGCAGATGCATAGGCGAGTCCCACCCCCTGCACCTGAGGGCCCATGTATCCAGCGGGACAGGGGCCACAGCGAAAACCAGGTGATGTGTTAATGCATCTCACCCCCATGTGACATGGCATTACAGCACACTGTACACAACAAATACAAGAAACAGTAGAGAACAAAAATCTTATCACAGACATATCTCACACATCCTTTCATAAAGTGTAGAGAGATTGTAAATAAGAGATTTATTGTGCAGTGTAGAGAGCTTCGTTGATTATAATGGAACTTTGTAAGATTGCGACGAACTAAGATGAGTGACAGCTTTTACTGATTTTTAAGGGAATTTATATTGTTTAGATGTTAAACAAGAAGGTTATATTAAGTGACTTTACATTGTCTGACTATAACACTATTGCCTGATTTTTCAAAAATCTGTCAAAAATTTGTTTGAAACAAGTCACAAGTGAGCCGCTGCGCATTCAAACACTGGTGGTTTGTTTATGAATGAACATGCATTTTTAAATGAATCTACTGAGTCAATGATTCAATTTCCCATTCATAAAGACAGTCACTTGCTTTATTCCTACATGAATCAGCTGTTCGAACAAATTAAATGAATGAATGACTCAGTAATTAAATCAGTGACTTACCGCCAACTACTGGCAGTTTTAGTTGAAATCATTTAATATTACTATATTCAAAATTTTATATTTAAAACGTTAAACAGCTTATTTTTAATTTACTTTTCATTATTATACACCACTGGATAAAGTATAAAATAGTGCTAATCTTAAAAGAAGGACTTTTCCACTTGATGACTGACCCTTTTATTTATAAGGCAGGATTTCATTTGCGATATTGCGCATTGCACTTTCTCCCATTCACACTAATATGACTGCATCTGTAAGATGTCAGTTTTGCCTACATTCTAATTCATAAAGATCTTAAAGACATCTAATAGATATCTATTTGACAGCTGATAGGAAATGCCTATAGACGTATTCCAGATGAGCAAACACTCAGATGTAACTTGCAAACTTGCAGATGTAAATGCAGAAATCAAATAGACGTCTCTGTGATGTACGTGTGCTATCAAGGAGACCTCTGCCTGTCAGAGTGAGCAGGGCATAGGGATTAGAACCCTGATAGCACACACACATCTGGGAGATGTCTATTTGACGTGTGTATTTACATCTGGAAGACGTATTTTTTAGAGTTCGCTCATCTGCAATACGTCTACAGGACGTTTCCTATCAGATGTCAAATAGATGTCTATAAAATGTCTTTAAGATGTTTGTGATTTAGAATGTATGTTAAACTGACATCTTACAGACGTCTGTCAGATGTTTGTGCACAGCAGATGCTTTCCAGATCAAACAATCTTTAACAGACATCTTGCAGACGTATGTGTTCTATCTGGGAATTCCTCCTAATTCAGCTCAGACAGTCCACTCACCTCATCAACATCTGTACAGTAAGTTCCATTTCCTGTCATGCCAACTGGACACGGACCACACGTCACACCACTGACTGTCATTACGCATTCCACACCAGGGTGGCAGGGGTTGGGAACACATGAAGGCTGTGGATCTGCTGGTCTCATGCCTACAGTAAGACATGAGAGAAAGAATATGTAATCTTTAGCAAATACACTCTCACCTACAAATCTAAAGCAACCACAAGCTTAGAATCCCTCACCACATGCTTCACACTCCATAACTGTGTTCTTCAAGAAAACAATCTCCTGTATCTGTAAAACAAAGGGTTCAGTTTTATGTAAGAATGTATAAGAAAATGTTATTTAGGACTTTAATGGGCTGGTAAGTCATTTATAATAATACATTAATGTGTGAATGGATAGTAGAGGTTTTATACAAGGTCATTTAACCTGAGAATATGCAATGACATCTTTTTCAATATTTTCAGTATTTTAGAAAATACGGACTGTTTGGAAATGACTAATCATGATTTACCTGTTGTTTCAGTAGTTCTTTGATTTCTGCAAGCTCCTGGTTTGTGCCTTTAATCTGTTTGATAATCTCTCCATCTGTAGTAAACGATGCAGAATTAGAAAGATAATTTAGCACCATACCATCTTTCTTTTGCAGACAGTCGGTTGAGTGCACTTTCCCTTTAAGACTGTATGAACTGTTAACTACATACGAGCAACAGGACAGCTTCATGATTAATGCTTGTAAAGCTCCACTCAAATTATAATGACTTTTCCTGCAGGCCCTGTGGATGATTTTTTTAGCATCTGATATTATATCAGTCAGGAAAGGTATTGAAGTAATTTGCCAAGAACTCACTCACTTTGACTGTTATTCTGTGTGTTTGTAAAAAGCAAAGCCCAGTCCAAGTCTGTTGCCTTGGCAGGGACTAATGTTGGATCCTGTTTTCTGTGTTGAAGCATGACCATAACATGTAATGCAAATATCGTGCTTCATTTTGATTAATCTCGTGGGTGAACAAGTTGTTATGACAGCAGATGAATTGTTGCAGTTGTGATTTATGGGGCTGGTTTTATGAGCCACCGAAGCAGCAACACTAGAATGACCAAATCAACCTGAGAGTATTTCTTTCTCAGCTTATGAGCTGGGGTTAGGGTCCCAGTAAGGGTCAGGTTTTGCTTTTCTCCACTGATGATTGTCCTAAACTGAAATAAAAAATGTATGTTACAAATTTAGCAGGAGGGGCTTCTGTCAGAGGTTTCCCTCTCCAGAGGGCAACGCAGACAAACAGAAGGGAAGTGTGCTCTTTCCATTAGCGGCATCAGTGTTTTCCATATGCATTCCAGGTTTCCATAAGCTCAACTTATCAGTTATTCATCTTGCCTGGTGGGCCAGTTAAAATGTTGTTTTTTTATCCTGCAACTGCATAGAATGTAAATGTTCTCTTCAGCAGTATTACAGTTTTAAAACATACCAAACTCTGCCCACATGACAGGCTCATATCAAGATTCTTAGCTTAAAACTTTCTAAAAGCTATAATTAGAAATAAAACTAAAGTTGTTCATCTACGAGGGGGCAAACAGAACATTATATACAATTAAAAATATAAATATTAATATTTTCCATGGAACAATCTTGCAGTGCACTTCAGATCTTCTCCCACAAATACTTTGAACTTTGTCATATATGTGAACTCTGAGTTAGAACAATTAAAATATGTTTTGAGTGTATATTATGATACAGTATATTCTTTCAGTAAAGCACTTTCTTGTAAACATGTTAATAAACTTAACAAAGAAAAATCTTCTATTATAGATATATTTTAAGTCCTGAATATGTATAACACATGACAAAAGTATGCATTTTAATGGTCACCTCAGGAGAAGTAATAAAAATTCATTAATCAAAACGTGTGCAAACCTTAAAAATATATGAATGCGTACTGCAAACGTGCAGAAGTCAACTTACCTCTGGATATTCCTTGAGCAGAAACCAGAGCGCCGTGCAGATAAAAGCTGCAGCTGAACAGCACAGTCCACAGCATGTTGAGTGTCTGCAGTGAGAGGAGGAGGACGACAGATCTGAGTGTGTCTGTGTCTCTTCTGCTTTTATACCACGTCACTGACGTCATCTGCAGTCTGCTTCTTCACAGATCACACCTTTCATTCCATTCCAAGGTTCACATGTGAAAGTCAGGAAAAAATGATTGAACACACAAAATAGATAAATAAATAACACAAACTAATGAACAAGGGGTACTTGTTTTCGGAGTCTTATGAAAAAAATACTAATGCATCTTACACCTAACAGTTCAGCTGTTTAGTGTAAAGGGTCACTCCACCCCAAATTGAAAATTTTGTCATTAATCACTTAACCTTAACCCCATGTCGTTCCAAACCCGTAAAAGCTTCGTTTGTCTTCGGAACACAATTTAAGATATTTTGGATGAAAACCAGGAGGCTGGAGACTGTCCCATTGACTGCCAAGTGAATACCACTGTCTAGACCCAGAAAAGTATGAAAGGCATCGTCAAAATAGTCCATCTGCCATCACTGGTTCAATCTGAATTTTATGAAGGGACGAGAACACTTTTTGTATGCAAGCAAAATACAAATAACAACTTTATTCAACAATCTGCGTCAACATAGCACCATTTTGGAGAATATCTACTGGACGCAAACTGCGTACGCTGTTCTGTGTCAGCCCCACCACATGGAAACGCTGTTTTCGTTCACATCAAAGTGTAAAGAACGTAGCAGACGTATCCGCAGTTTGCGTCCAGCAGATATTCTCCAAAATGGCGCTACGGTGACGAAGAGGAATTGTTGAATAAAGTGGTTATTTTTATTTTCTTTGCATACAAAAAGTATTCTCGTTGCTTCGTAAAATTCAGATTGAACCACTGATGGCAGATGGACTATTTTGACAATGCCTTTCATACTTTTCTGGGTCTTGACAGGTGTATTACGTTACTTGGCAGTCAATGGGACAGTCTCAAGCCTCCCGGTTTTCATCCAAAATATCTTAAATTGTGTTCTGAAGACGAACGAAGCTTTTACGGGTTTGGAACGACATGGGGGTAAGTGATTAATGACAAAATTTTCATTTTGGGGTTAACCCTTTAATATCACCACTATGTTTGTATAGGTTTCGCTTCAAAAGCTTAAAAGAATATTTTGAATCTCATTTAACAGCATGAGCAAAAAAAAAAAAAAAAAAAAAAGAAAGAAAAAAAGAAAAATAACATAAACAATGTAAATAAATAGGGCAAAACAATAAATACTCTCTGTTTCAAAAGTATAGCCAGAAGCATAAACAATGGGTTTGTTAATATAATCTTTGTTTAAAAATCGTTTAATTAATACTTACGCGAGGTTTTGACAACAAACCCTGAAATGACGTAAATGGCAAAAACAATATTAATAACTCCAATAATACAGCTTTGTTAATAACAGGGTAAGGAATATAATATTCTCAGTTACTACTATTTCACACATCGTTGTTATTATTTTAGAATAATAATGGAGTCATAAAAATAATTATTATATAATTATGTATAGGATTGTGTATTATATTTTCTTTGCTTCTTCAAAGTATCAAGTTTTTGTGTAGATTCCCAGCTCTGCACAGTCCAGTAATTCTCACAACCAGCTTCACGAGTTGCATCCTGGGATGTTTTTGAAACAACACTGAAGGATTTCCATGTATGCAGAACACATTTTGGCTGCTTGTCGTTTAAAAAAGTTTTAAAAAAACCAATTCATATGTGAGCATTTGAATTGTGTATTTGTCTGCAAAATGGATTTAAAGCAAGGTTACAAGAAAATAAAATCAGTCCACACTTTTGGTGTATTAGTGTATTAGTTGGATTACTGTATACAGTAATCAAATAATTCAATTTTTTTATTATAAAAAAAGTCTTAGTGTTGCCAAAAAAAAAAAACACTAACGTCATTAAAAACAAATCACATTTATTTAGGATAATGTTACAGATGAACTATAAGATGTTTGATCTTGCATGGCCAATTATAAATAAGACAGGTTTTAAAATCTTCTTTATTCTATTCTATTGGTATTCAGTCCAGGATTCTTACATCATAGATTTGGGTTGGTGTGTTTAATGTAGTAAGTCTTGTTTGACGATAATTGCATCCACAGACGTGGGTTGAATTCCAGCTTGTAGACCCCAGATCTACATGTGGCGCACCTTGAGGTCTTGTGCTGAAGTCGGCTCTCACACCATGAGCTCTTCTGGAAAAACAAACACAGAAGTTTCAGTCCAGTGGTTTTCAGCATTTTTGGGAATGACACAGGAAAGAAAACTAAACAGCTAAACATTTTCTTCAGAAGGTCTTTTGTTTTTGAATCTTTCCATTAATACAGGAAAATGCACTTGATGTTCTGAGAATTCAGTGGATTCTCAGAGTTTTAATAAAATGTATTTCATCCAGGGGTGTCCATTATAAAAGTACATTTGTATCTAAAAACCTCATGTTTTGTCATTGTTCCTGGGTCATGAGCTCTTATGTTCTGGGGTCGAGATGAAAGGTCAGCAATGGCTCAAATGATGGAGGGTTTCCAAGGCAAGTAAACAAATGTGTGCTCACAAATCATCATCTTCATTTACAAAGATCATTAATTACTTTAAAAGATGTTTCACATGAAATCTGATTGCCTTAAAGGAGAAGTTCATTTTCAGAACAAAAATTAACAGATGATTTACTCACCCCCTTGTCATCCAAGATGTTTGTGTCTTTCTTTAGTCGATAAGAAATTATGTTTTTTGAGGAAAAAAATCAGGAATTATCTCTATATAATGGACTTCAATGGTGCCCCCCAAGTTTGAACTTCTAAAATGCAGTTTAAATGCGGCTTCAAATGGCTCTAATTGATCCCAGCCAAGAAAGAAGGGTCTTATCTAGCAAAACGATCAGTCATTTTCGAAACCAATTGACAATTTATAAACCTTTTAACCTCAAATCTCCTCTTGTCTAAGACTGTGTGAACTCTTGTTTTTTTCTGGTTCAGTACGGTTAAGACAGTTAGGATATGTCGAAAAACTCCCATCTCGTTTTCCTCCCCAACTTCAAAATCGTCCTACATTGCTGCAGAAGTACTGATCCAGTGTTTACAAAGTAAACATGCAAAGAAGATCAAACGCCCTTTACAAAAAAAAAAAAAAAGGTAAAACAGCAATGTAGGACGATTTTGACATTGAAGACGAAAATGAGACTGAATCTGAATTGACCCAGATTACACATGCGTATCGCAGAGACAAGACAAGAAAAGCATTTGAGGTTAAAAAGTATATGAATTGTTGATTTGTTTTGAAAATGACCGATCGTATTGCTAGGTAAGACCCTTTTTCCTCAGCTGGAATCATTTATAGCCCTTTGAAGCTGCATTTTGGAAGTTCAAACTTGGGGGCACCATTGAAGTCCACTATATGGAGAAAATTCCTGAAATGTTTTCCTCCAGAAGTATAATTTCTTATTGACTGAAGAAAGAAAGACATGAACATCTTGGATGACAAGGGGGTGAGTAAATTATCTGTACATTTTTGTTCTGGAAGTGGACTTCTCCTTTAAAACATAGCATTAACAGGAAGATACTCCAGAAACACATCAAACACACCAAGCTCAGTAAATCAGGTTATGTCCTCCGAATCAAAATTCCAGTGCACAAATATAATTAAATTATTTAAAGTAATTAAACTAAACCATTAAAAATGTAAAAATTCAAAAATATAAAATGCCATGTAATCTTTTGTTTAGTTTTGTTAAATGACACTTTATCATTTAGATTTACACAATTCAGATTCAAATCGTTTTGTCATATTTCTGGCTCTATAAACCTTTCCAAAATAAGGATGTTTAAAATACTCCAGTAATATCCTTTCATACTAGTACATGACCCTGGACCACAAAACCAGTCCTAAGTAGCATGGGTATGTTTGTAGCAATAGCCAAAAATACGTTGTATGGGTCAAAACTATAGATTTTTCTTTCATGCCAAAAATCATTAGGATATTAAGTGAAGATTATGTTCAGTGACGATATTTTGTAAATTTCCTACCATAAATAAGTCAAAACTTAATTTTAAATTGATAATATGCATTGCTAAGAACTTCATTTGGACAACTTTAAAGGTGATTTTCTAAGTGTTTTTTTTTCCACCCTCAGATTCCAGATTTTCAAATTTCAAGTTTATTTCTTCAGCTTTTCCGAAAAAAAAAAAAAAGAAAATTGACCCTTATGACTGGTTTTGTGGTCCAGGGTCACATATAGCTATATTCATTTGTTCCTTAAACTAGAATTCATTCCTATTTTGACATCACTGCACTGCTGCCCTTAAAAAACTCTGGTCTGATCACAGGACTTTACCTTTTTGTAACAGACTTTATAAAACAATTTAGATTTCTAACTTTTAAAGACTAATCTAAGCAGTTTATGCAACTGGCTCCTGTTTTGTTCACAGAGCGTATGTGTTCCTAGAATGCGGTTGTAAGTCCTGAAAATTTACGTGTGTGAGTTTGGTTATAGAATGCAGTTGTCAGACCCGTAAATATCCGTACTGTGTAACCGGACTCAAATACAGGACTGACAACTGTATTCTGCTGCTGTGTGAACGTAGACTATATGTTTAGCAGTCCAGGGGGCTGTTTCATAAAACAAGTTTACCAAATAAGCCAGGCTTATTTCAGTTAGTCTGACTTATTTTGAGCCAAATCAAGTGAAAATAAGTCAGACTAACTGAGAGAAGCCTGGCTTATTTGGTAAACTTGTTTTATGAAACAGCCCCCAGGAGAGTAATCTAAATTACTTGTGGAAATGTTTTAATCTTTAATGTGTGCGCTTATGCAAATATACAAATACTGACCAAATCTCGTCTCTGAAGTTACAAGCCAGCAACCTCTGCTGTTCTCAGTACAGTGGGAATCATCGAGTCAGTTTCAGGAAGATACGAATATAGTTTCATTAGTTTGAAAGGATATTACTTATCCTTTATGGTACGGTAAAGATGATTTGGCTCTGCTTGCCAGCAGGTGTTAAAAAGTGGCAGGGAATCAACCTTGTGTTATTGCTTACGAAAATTAACCATGTTTTTTTTACTACTTATTTGTTATATTGCATACTGTCATTCTGTGTATGAATTGTTTACTTCACTAACGATCTGTAGTATATGATTTTACATAAATTAGGGTATTATACAATATAACTAACTTAGCCTACCTATATACATACATAAAGGTATTTTGGAGCCAGAAATATGACCAAACTAATTTAATCTGGTTTATAAAGTGTCATATAACAAATTGAATATTACATGGCATTTTGTAGTTTTTAATTTTTTACTTTATAATTTAATTATATTTGTGCACTGGAGTTTTAATTGAGGACACAACCTGATTTATTCTATGCTAGATTTGAGCTGTGTTCGATGTATTCTTGGAGAATCATTCTGTTAATGCAAAGTTTAAGGCAATTTTAAAGAAACATCTTTTAAAGTAATTAGTGATCTTTGTAAATGAAGACAATGATTTGTGAGCACACATTTGTTTACTTGCCTTAAAAAAAACTCCATCCTTTGAGCCGTTGCTGACCTTTCATCTCGACCCCAGAATAGAAGAGCTCATGACACAATGACCACTTTATTTCTATCCTGAGGTTTTTAGAAAAAATATACATTTTAAGTGACACCCCGTCACTGAATTCTCAGAACATCAAGTGCATTTTGCTGTATTAATGGAAAGATTCAAAAACAAAAGACCTTCTGAAGAAAATATTTAGCTGTTTAGTTTTCTTTCCTGTGTCATTCCCAAAAATGCTGAAAACCACTGGACTGAAACTTCTGTGTTTGTTTTTCCAGAAGAGCTCATGGTGTGAAAGCCGAGTTCAGCACAAGACCTCAAGGTGCGCCACATGTAGCTCTGGGCTCTGCGTCTGTAAATGCAATTATCGGCAAACAAGACTCACTACATTAAACACAACAACCCAAATCTATGATGTAAGAGTCCTGGACTGATTAGTTGAATAGAATGAAGATTTTTTTAAATAGCTATTTTTTTATAATTGGTCAAGCAAGATCAAACATCTTATAGTTCATCTGTAACATTATCCTAAATAAATATAATTTATTTACCAAAGCAAAATCTTTTTTGACAACACCAAGGTAGTAATAAATAACTTGAATCATTTGATTACTGTATACAGTAATTATACTCCATTAGTATTCTGAAATGTGTAAAATAACAGTAATCAAGAATATTATGTTCCTTCGCCATTACCAAACCTGCATTGTTGGAGTTGTAATGTTGTAATTTTTATGCACATTTTAGGGTTTTAGCTGTTATGTTGTCAAAACCTTATGCAGAAGTATTAAGTGATTTTCACACTAATATAATGGTAACAAACCCATTGTTTATGTCTTCCGGCTATACTTATTAGCAGTGTTGGGGGTCAAGTAAGGCGAGTTACATAATATTATTACTTTTAAAGTAACTAGTAAAGTAACGCATTACTTTTAAATTGACAAGAAAATATCTGAGTTACTTTTTTCAAATAAGTGTGAAATGTATTAATTCATTAATTCCTCAAAATGAATAAAAACAGTGAAATTCAACTCAGAATATGATGCAAACCTGCAGTAATTAAATATGTTAAATAATACAAATAAATATGCATTTAATACCATTTTATTAACCAAAGTCTTTGCTGCTGACTTTCGATGATCCAATTCAACCATACTAATAAGCAAAAATTACTCAAGATAATCTAACATTTGTTTTCCTTTTTTTGACATTTTTTTCTTCTGAGGTCTACTGTACGCACGTAAATTAACTCTTCTCAAAGCATGAGGCTTTTGGTGTGAAAAGGCTTTTACATTTGCCAAAAATAGAACTTTTTATATTAAAAACAAACAAGCAAGCCCTGCCCAGATTTAAAAAGTAACGCAAAAGTAAAGTAATGCATTACTTTCCATAAAAAGCAACTAAGTAACATAATTAGTTACTTTTTCAGGGAGTAACTCAATATTGTAATGCATTACTTTTAAAAGTAACTTTCCCCAACACTGTATATTAGGAATTTTTAGGTGTAAAATGCATTGGTAATTTTCATACGAAAACAAGTACCTTCTGATTATTAGTTTGTGTTATTTTTTTTTTTTTGTGTGTGTGACTTAAATTCAATAATTTGTTCCTAACTTTCACATGTGAACCTTGGAATGGAATGAAAGGTGTGATCTGTGAAGAAGCAGACTGCAGATGACGTCAGTGACGTGGTATAAAAGCAGAAGAGACACAGAAACACTCAGATCTGTCGTCCTCCTCCTCTCACTGCAGACACTCAACATGCTGTGGACTGTGCTGTTCAGCTGCAGCTTTTATCTGCACGGCGCTCTGGTTTCTGCTCAAGGAATATCCAGAGGTGAGCTGACTTCTGCACGTTTGCAGTCACTTTCACTGAAAGAGTAACACAAAAAGAAAGTGTTTTACAGAAGTTTACATTTGTAAATTGTTCCAAAGAGAATATTTATATTTATATAAATATCCTATAAATATTTGTTTCCTGCCTTAAAAAAAAAGTCACCAATCGGAAATCAAACAAATTGGTTAAACAAAACAATGATTCACACACCACCTTTTGGTGGTTTTAGTTTAATATGTAAAGTATAAGTATTCTTTTTTTTTTTTGGTATTCATCCACAACACATCATATGTCTATATAAACATTTAATATTTAAAACATTAATTTTAAAGTATCATTTATGCAGTGTAAGTGCAGACATTTAAAAAAAAGTTTGTAATATCAGTAAAAATATCAGTGTCATTGTTATTTATGGGGCCAAATGTCGTCATGACGAATATGAATGTAATTTATCACCAAAAAAAAAAAAAAATCTATTTATACATACAATCAAACTCTACCACCATCTAACTTTAAAGGGGTCATCGGATGCCCATTTTCCACAAGTTGATATGATTCTTTAGGGTCTTAATGAAAAGTCTATAATATACTTTGGTTAAAAATTCTCAGTGGTAGTGTAAAACAACACCCTTTTTACCTTGCCAAAATCAGCTCTGCAAAAATCATCCTGTTCTGGTCGAGGTTGCTTTAAATGTTAATAAGCTCTGCTTGCCCCGCCCCTCTCTTCTCTCTGTGGAGTGACGAGCCTGTTTACTTTAGCCGCATTTAGCTGCTAAACTTGCTAACTAGCACGTTATTAGGAAAGCCGAACGCAAAGATCCATTAAATAAAACCTTATACTCACTTCTGCTGTAAGAGAAGCTGGATCGCAAATGATTTACACAAACAAATGTAATCCACTGCATCTTCAGCGGCTCAGATGTCGGGAGTAAATGACGAGCACTATGTGATTTTTGGACTTATTTTTTCACTGAAATAAATGTTTTTGTCACTAAATGCCTTTGGTTAGGTATGTTTATCATGATAAAGAGAGAAGCAACTGGGAAACAATGGAAAGAACACAACTGAGGAGAGCGCAGAAATTTCATTCCAAAACAATGTGTTTTTTGTGTCAATGGATTCACCTATCCATGACTTGAGTTACGTATAAGGTTCCAGACAACAGCAGCCATCTGTGAAACTTGTGCACCCATTCTAAAATTAACAGATATGACAGAAGACCAACTGAAGATAAAATGCAGAGAACTCACTGGTGAGTTTGAAAATGAAATGCTGCATCTAAAATCTACATACAATGCCACATTCTCAAACAACCTCTCTCCTCTTGAACTTCTCAATGCCATCTACAAGCCTACTGGAGAGGTCTGTACTGCATTAAGGATGTTCTGCACACTGCCTGTGTCTGTTGCTGGAGGTGAGCGGGCTTTCAGCAAGTTAAAGTTAACAGTGTCTCAGGAGAGACTGAACAGCCTTGTCCATTGAGAATCAGTTAGCCTGGAAATTGGACATCATCAGTGATCTTGTCAAAAAGAAGACCCGCCAGTGGGGATTAGGTCAGTGATGACCATCAACAATTTGACAGCTTAGTATCCAGCAGCATTGTTTTTTTTAAATCTCTGAGGGGATACCTGAGGTGCTCTATGTATAGTATATTATATTAAGTATAGTATCCAGTATAGCATGTATCATGAATAATAGGAAAGGGGCCTCCATACACTGTCTTTCTTAAGTCTTTGTCTTTGTCACTGGCAAGCACCCAATTGAGGAATGTATACACTGTAATCAACAAGAGACAGTTACTGCCTCTAACGTACTACTTCAGTGTATAAAATACAACTAGAGATATCGCATTTTTCAGTCAGTGAAGAAAGTGAAACACCATGACTTCTCTTTATCAGGTTTATTGGGGAAAACAGTTAACAAGATACATGATGATATTATGGTTATAAAAGAATGTTATTTTTTTGTTTGTTTTTATGGCCTCTTCCCCATCTGTGACCCTGGACCACAAAACCAGTCTTAAGTCGCTGGGGTATATTTGTAGCAATAGCCAAAAATAAATTTGTATAGGTCAAAATTACTGATTATTCTTTAATGCCAAAAATCAGGAAATTAAGTAAAGATCATGTTCCGTGAAGATATTTTGTAAAATTCCTACTGTAAATATATCAAAACTTAATTTTTGATTAGTAATGTGCATTGTTAAGAACTTAATTTGGACAACTTTAAAGGCGATTTTGTCAATATTTTGATTTTTTTGCACCTTTTTGCACCCTACAGTCCTGCACATCCAGTGATGATACTGCAGCATTTCAAGGACTGCATTCTTTACCCTTTCAATTCGATCAAAAGCATGCCAGCTGAGAGGCTCCGCAAATTGCACAAGCAGATTTGCCAACGATATGAAATCAGGTAAGATTCCATATCTAAAAATACATATCTTCATGACACAAAGTGATAAAGTTCAAATTCATCAGTGGTTATGATTTTCTTAAAGCTGCAGTGCTGTCAGTATAATGGCCAACTGCTAAACTCTTGCTTTCTCTCTTTTACAGAAAGCAGGAACTGAAACGCTTGCATATTGAAGCTCTGCTGGAACAACGGCGGCAGAAAAGACTGGCGAGAGCCCTTTGTCCTCCAGTGAAACCCGTAAGTGGCACACAGAACCAGCACTACATATCCCATCGATTTGTCTCGCTTATCAAACATTGCAACGTGGATCAGTAGTGTGATGTTAACCTAAATGACATCTTTACTGCAGCCTGGAAAAAAACCTAATGCTGCATAGCCAGCCTCTGAAGAGCATCAGAAAGGGAGAGGAACCAGTGGAAACCAAGAATGTGGAATAATTCCTTCTCCAGTCCCCAAAACAAATAAAACCATCCCAATTGTTAATCTGCATTTTCATTTAATGTACGGTCATTGTTCAGTGCACAATTTTTAATCAGGTCTCAAATCTGTGTATAAGTACAGAATAGTAAAGTTGGGAAAGTGTGCACTGGCCAAGGAACTGGAAGACGACTTGAGGACCATCACAACCGATGGGGCACCAGAGACTTCGGAGCCATTAGAAAAGGCCTTCAAAACCTTAAATTTAACACAGAACATATAATAATACATACAATATACTACACTTTCCTGCAGCTCTACAGTTTTAATTTTATGTTCTTTTAATTCAGCTATGAGGTCATGCTGTGACGTGTCAATCTGCTGTTGGTCACTGCTCAGAAAGTGGAATCCGCCTGCACTATGTCTCTAGTAATTTAGACATGTAACTAATTTAACAGGGCTTGAACCCGGCCCTGGTTCAGACTAGTGTGAAAGCCTGTGCATATTTTAATAGTTTTTTAGTCATTTACAGTTTAGTATGTTACTACAGACAATTGCCCTAACCCGCTTATAGGGTATTATTTTATTATATAAAAAGGTCTTTAAAAGCCTCAAATCAAAAATCCCACATATTAAATGCAGTTATCAAAGCCCAAAGGCTAGCCTAAACTCAAAGTATAGGCTACTTCTGTGCACTGTCCAACTTGTTGCCCACGCAGACAGGATACAGCAGCTCTTGCACAAGGTGAATGTTGTCCACTAAAGGCTGGAATACACTACATGACTTCTGCCCAGATTTTTACCCCGATATGTAGTCTGGAAAAGTTGATGCTAATGGTCCATCGACAATTGATTATACTTTAAAAGCTGTGTGGGAGACAGAGTAGAATGTGGGAAAAAGAAGTATAACCAGGCCTTTAGCACTCAACACATGCAAAATAGAAAGATTCATCTTTACCCAGTGTCTGCGCTACCACTAACTCCTTCCGTAATTCTGTTTGCCTCACTGAACAATAATTTTCCTGTTTTTCACGGTAAAACTGCTTTGAAACAATCTGTATTGCATGATGTGATTTAGAAAAAAAGCTTTTCATTAGGGCAACAGTAAAGGAGAATAGTAGTTCTAATAAACTTTAAATGAAGTAAAATATGAATTAATTAAGAGCCAGCAATATAAATTAAAATTAATGTTGTTAAATGCACTTGTAGTATATTAAAAATATATTTTGTCTCTAACTGTTATTTCTTTCTGTCTATTTATTAATATATATTAATATATAATTTATTTAGTCCAATTTGAATGCCAATCCCCCCTACCCCCCCTTCTCTTCTTCTAGAGACAGAATGAAGACCATCTAATAATAAAACATATTTAAAATAAACTCTAAGGCAGTCCGATGCCAATTTTTTTTCTGTTTCTTGAAACTTGTTTGCATTGACCTCATATCTGGTTTTAAAGCATTTATGCTTTTCATGTTTTGTAGCCTAGAATATTTAGCATGCATACTCATTTAATATCTGTTTTGGAGATAGGTACTAAAAATACTAATTATTTCTGTGGTAGAATATGTACTAAGAAACTATGAAGGTTTTATATAACCTATGAATCCATCTCCCGGTGATCTTGTTTCATTTGTACCCTTACAAAAATTAACCATGGTTTTACTACAGTAACCATAGTTTAACTATGTTTTTTGTAGTAAAACCATGTTAACCACAAAATAAACCATGGTTTAACTAGTAAAACATAGTAACCACATAATTAACCATGGGTTTACTACAATAATCATGGTTTTTGTCTTTTGTTTTGTGGTTAATCTATGTTTTGTAGTACAATCACTGTAACTACAAAGTTAACCATGGTTTCATTACATTACTGACAGTGAAACCATAGTAATGATGAAATAAACCACACATCTATAGCTTAACTGTGTTTTCTAGTAAAACCATAAAACACAAAATTAAATATGGGTGTACTATAATATGTGTGCTGACATTGTATACCCTAAAAGAAATAATTAGGCATGATTTTGTAAAAAAAAAAAAAAACTTAATAATAATAATAAATAAATAAATAAAAGAATGGCTTTTATTGTCACTGTGTAGCTTATAACTTACAGTAAACTAGTTATAAGCTCAGCAGTAAGATACCTCTCTTTTTAGGAGTCTCATGCATTGTTAATTGTTTAAAAATTTTAAAATGATCCACAGTTATCTACAACATATATTATTATCATTGTTATATTATTATTATTATTTTCCCCAATTTCAGTTTCCATAGCGATGACTGGTGGATCTCTCCTTTCTTTTATTTGATTTAAAAAACAAAAAAACATGGTAGAAATTGGCATTGTGAGTTACATGAGGACACACACATTAACATAAGGACATAATGAAGATACTGGACTTTTCCAAGGATCACCAAATGGCTTTCAGGGAGAAACCAAAATTATTTCGGAAGTGAGTGGCAAGTGAGTGTATTTATCTGCATTTCAGCGTTGATAAATCTGATTGTTATCGTTTTGATTGTTTCATTCTTTCTGCTCGATATGATTTTTAAAGGCTAAATGCATGATAGTTGGTAATGGTTTAACGGTACATGTATTCGTACCGTCACGGTACAGGCATCTCGGTTCGGTGCATGGGGCCTTACAACGAATACAGGCAATTCACCCTCAATCCAGAAGGGGCGCCCACAGTAATGCAACTCTGATAACTGCCGGCAGAAGAACAGCGAATGCCAGGAGTTACGCACTTGAAAACAAAGACCACTAGACAGTGATCATGTGCTGATTCTGAACACGTCTCTCACTGACAGAGGAGTATAACGTTACTTTCAAGGCTTGCACACTCAACTGTTTACTAAATGGAGCTTTGTGCTCTTGTATCCTACCTCTCTCATTCGGCACAAATCCAAATATTCCATAATATTTCCATATAAGTCCCTTCTTCCCTCGGCTGGGATTGTTTAGAGCCCTTTGAAGCTCCATTTAAACTGCATTTTGGAAGTTCAAACTCTCGGGCACCATTGAAGTCCACTATATGGAGAGAGACCTTGAAATGTTAAAACAATTTCTTTTATGACTGAAGAAAAACAGGCATTATTGGCACTCGTCAACATGACATCAGAGCAAGTCGGACGCAACTTTAATAAAAGATTAAAAAATGATAATTTAGAGGGAAAATGTCTGCCTTTTTATCGTTTGAGTTACAGTTGCTAAAAGTTGCCAAATAAATTTTAGAAATGGGGTGGGATGTTTGAAGAATTATGCTACAGCATTATATTACTGCACTCATTGTCTATTAGCTGTGAGTAGACAGAGTGGCAGTCAGTGCATTGGAGAAAACGGTGACCATAAATGTAAAGAGATTAAAGAACTTTAACATTTAACAACGCAACTTCAGTGTATTCCAGTCTATGTTTAAACATTTGAAAAAGCATAGTTTTGGTCTGTTTGAAGAGTAAAGCTTTCAAAATGTACCAGTGACTTGTGAAAATATAGCTGTTTAAAAAAAGATGCTTTGCTACACTAGAGGGCGCTGTGAGCACTAGATCCTCTCAAAATCCTCTGATGATACACGGGGCAACGAGCAATGTTGCCGGGCAGCTTTGGGAAATGTTACCGTCAACGGGCAACCAGGTGAGACATGGGGCCCACAACCAATCTAAATGATCCAGATATAAGTTTGTTACCCATTCTCAACACTGTTCAAAAAAAAAGTTGCTCCGTGTATCATCAGTCAATTGACTCTAATATGCCAACAAAAAGAAACCAGAAATTTTGAACCTGGCCTAATCTGATTTTTGTTCTAGAAATGTATGCAAATTAGTTTAAGATATTGGCTTATTTAAATTGATCACAATTTAAAATCAGAAAACTTGAAACACAACCGATGTGATATCGCTTACATTAAATCTGCTTACATCTGCTGGACTTAATATGCAGATATCACACTAATTGATATGTTATCATTCTGAAAAATGAATGAATATTTTTAATCTTGAAGAATATATTCAAAAACTTGTCAAAGAAAATGCTATAACTTATGCCATGTCACTTTTTTAAAGAATGTCTTGTGTGGTGTGCTTGACACAATGAAAGAACACAAATGTTTTTTTTTATTATTAATTATTTATTTGATTATTAATTTAATTCTAACGTTATTATTTAAATTTTATTATTTACATGATTCTATTATTTATTCATATTATAAGTAAATATTTAAAAAAATCTATGTGTGTATATGTATAATTATTTACATGATTAGTATTATTTACATGATTCTATTATTTGTTCACATGATTTACTATTATTTTAAATAGGTAAATATATTTAAAAATGTATGTCTAAGTGTATCATTATTTACATGATTAGTATTATTATTTACATGATTCTATGATTTATTCACATGATTTACTATTATTTTAAATAAGTAAATATTTAAAAATGTATGTGCATTTTAATGCACATTGAAATACATGATTACTATTATTATTTACATGATTAGTATTATTTACATGATTTACTATTATTTTAAATAAGTAAATATATTTAAAAAATGTATGTGTGCATTTTAATGCACACTGAAATACATAATTACTATAATTACTATTATTATTTACATGATTAGTATTATTTACATGATTTACTATTATTTTAAATAAATATATTTAAAAAATGTATGTGTGCATTTTAATGCACACTGAAATACATGATTATTATTTACATGATTACTATAATTTCTATTATTATTTACAGGATTCTACTATTTATCCACATGATTTACTATTATTTTAAATAAGTAAATATATTTACAAAATCTGTGTGCATTTTAATGCACACTGAAATACATGATTATTATTTTCATGATTACTATAATTACTATTATTTATTCACATGATTTACTATTATTTTACATAATAAGTAAATATATTTAAAAAATGTGTGTGCATTTTAATGCACACTGAAATACATGATTATTATTTACATGATTACTATAATTACTATTATTATTTACATGATTAGTATTATTATTTACATGATTCTATTATTTATTCACATGATTTACTATTATTTTACATAGGTAAATATATTTAAAAAATGTATGTGTGCATTTTAATGCACACTGAAATACATGATTATTATTTACATGATTACTATAATTACTATTATTATTTACATGATTAGTATTATTATTTACATGATTATGTTATTTGTTCACATGATTTACTATTATTTTAAATAGGTTAATATATTTAAAAAATGTATGTGTGCATTTTAATGCACACTGAAATACATGATTATTATTTACATGATTACTATAGTTACTATTATTATTAACATGATTAGTATTATTTATTCACAATTTATTATTATTTTAAATAAACATATTTAAAAATGTATGTGTAAGTGTATCATTATTTACATGATTAGTATTATTATGTACATGATTCTATGATGTATTCACATGATTTACTATTATTTTAAATAAGGTAAATATTTAAAAATGTATGTGCATTTTAACTATTATTTTAAATAAGGTAAATATTTAAAAATGTATGTGCATTTTAATGCACATTGAAATACATGATTACTATAATTACTATTATTATTTACATAATTTACTATTATTTTAAATAAATATATTTAAAAAATGTATGTGTGCATTTTAATGCACACTGAAATACATGATTATTATTTACATGATTACTATAATTTCTATTATTATTTACAGGATTCTATTATTTATCCACATGATTTACTATTATTTTAAATAAGTAAATATATTTACAAAATCTGTGTGCATTTTAATGCACACTGAAATACATGATTATTATTTTCATGATTACTATAATTACTATTATTTATTCACATGATTTACTATTATTTTACATAATAAGTAAATATATTTAAAAAATCTTTGTGCATTTTAATGCACACTGAAATACATGATTACCATAATTACTATTATTATTTACATGATTAGTATTATTTACATGATTTACTATTATTTTAAATAAGTTAATACGCTTAAAAATGAATGTGTGCATTTTAATGCACTCTGAAATAAATTACTATTATTGTTTACATGATTACTATTTTTATCACTATTATTATTTACATGATACTATTACTGATACTGGCTGTTTTTTGTTTGCACAGTGACTAGAGAAGTTGTGAAGAGCTGTGATGAGAGAGGATCTCTCACTTCACTGGAGGAGGATGGAGGAAGGTCTTTTCTTTTAAGGACTGAAGAGGCAGTGGAGGAGCTCAGAGGTGAATTATTTCTCAATCTTTGTTTCCACTGGCTCCTCTCTTTTGGATGCTCTTCAGAGGCTGGCTACGCTGCATCAGCTTTTTTCCAGTCTGCAGTGAAGACATGATTTAGGTTAGCGTCACACTACTGATCCACGTTACTACTATATTTGATAAGCAAGACAGAAGTATGGGATATGTAGTGCTGGTTCTGTGTGCCACTTACGGGTTTCACTGGAGGACAAAGGGCTCTCGCCAGTCTTTTCTGCCGACGTTCTTCCAGCAGAGCTTCGATATGCAAGCGTTTCAGTTCCTGCTCTCTGTAAAAGAGAGAAAGCAAGAGTTTAGCAAAAGATCTTGCAGTTGGCCATTGTACTGACAGCACTGCAGCTTATAACATGTAAACTTACCTGATTTCTTTTTGTTTGCAAATCTGCTTCTGCAGTTTGCAGACCCTCTCAGCTGGCATGCTTTCGATGGAATCGAGAGAGTAAAGAATGCATTCTTCAAATTGCTGCAGCATCATTAAGGGATATGCAGGACTGTAGGCCCGCTCCTCACAGGCCTCCTGGACGTTTACGAGCTCATCACACAACAGCTCGGTCTCTGTCTCATTCTGGTGAGACAAAAACAAAAAGATGAACTTAAATGTGACAGACATCAGTTGTACAGTCGCTCATTAGATTAGGATGTGTGTAAGGGTGTGGCAGCTATAGACGAGACACGTTACTTACTTTCTTTCTCCTGGCGACCCTTTCACTTTTAATTATATCCATATCAGCTTTCACTGCTTTTTTTGTTTTCTGCTTACATTTAATGCGGGAAGCACAGGTGTGCATTTCCTCCTCCATGCGGCCCTTATAGTGTTCACTGGACAAAAACACACAAGACAAAACTTAGAGGGTCAGACGCTCTTACTGTCTTTGGTTTCCTCAGATTAGACACTATTAAGAAATCACAAGAAACTTACAGCCTGTCCTTTTCGTTGTTTATGAGCATGAAAACCTCGCCCTCTTCCTCGCTCAGCCTCGTGGAGTCCACATGATTGGATGTTAACTTTTCCAGCTCCTCAGGGCTTAGTCTTCTGTTCCGTCTCTCACGCTCGCGGGCTTCGTGAATAAGCAGCTCTCTGAGTTCAATTGTGTCTTCGACAACATAGATTTTCCTGGAACGGATTACAGTAACAGACATGGTTATGAATAATAGTATCAGAAGCAGCATCTTCTCTGTTGGGATGTGAAGAAATAGAAAGACATCAGTTGTGCACATTGACATGACAGTACTAATGTGCTTACCTTGCAAGAATTTCTCGTTTTCTTCTTGTAACCACGTCACGAGCAAATCCTGAGCCCTGAAACATGACAACATGATAATAAGCACCTGGCGATTAGAACTATATAAACTGAAACTGGATTATTTACAATGACCACAAAAGCATAAATTCAACATTTAACAGAAATTAACAGTAAACATAATTACTCTTGCTCGACTCTTAGTGGATTTGAGTCACGTAATAATCCTTCAGCTTCTGCCCAGTCTTTTTTTCAGCACACGCTCTTTTTCGGACATTTCTGTTATTTCTTGTGTGCTTTGTTCGGCCAAAGTCTGGAAGGCCTTATTTTTATTTATTGTGTCCATCTGAGAATAGAGAAGAAACAGAAGTTAGAAGAGTACACATGCCACCACAAATGAAAAACCACACAATCCACAAACTACATTAGTTAACATTAACTAAGAATGAACAACACTTCTACAGCATTTATTAATCTTATTTAATATTAATTTCATCATTTACTAATGCATTATTAAAATCACAAGTTGTTAGAGTTTGTTAAATGCATTGTGAACTAACATGAACAAACAATGAACAGCTGTATTTTTATGAACTAACATTACCAAAGATTAATAGTAATGTAATAAATCTATTGTATATTGTTCGCACATGTAAATACATTAACGAGTGTACTTTATTGTAAAGTGTTACCCAATTACATATATGATTAAATATTCATTTAAACTGGAGTAATCAAAATATACAAAACTTCCTTACTTCAACGTAACCTTTTTGTATAATCCCAGTTGTGTAGTCTGAGAGTGTTTCAAAACATCGCATCCACTTCTTCTGTGGTAAAAGATGAGTTTTGCCTCGAGTGGGGCGTCCCCGTCTCCCCTCTCTGATGAAGGCCCTCACTTCTACCGGTTTGTACTCCCTGCTTCGAAGTCCAAAGAACTGATATTGCCTCTCAGCACTGAGATCAGATCCATTCACCTTCTCCTGAGGTGGTGGAAGTGGACACAGTCCTGCATAACGTCACATTTAATTCATGTTAGTTTGGCTCTCATGAAGGAACTTGTGTTTACTTCATACTTCATTCTGTGAATGTAAATAGCAAACCAGGTTTAGATTGTTTGAGCAGCTCACCTCTGGCATGGGAAGGACGAGGGATAGATGGAAGCTTCAAAGCCTCCATTTGCCCCGAGTTTCTGGTGTTTTCGCTCACACTAATGATGTTCTGGTGAGCGCTGAAACTCTTTACATTCTTCTGAGGTGGTGGACGTGGACACAGATCTGCATAACAACACATTTAATTCATGTTAGTATGGTTCTTATAAAGGAATTTGTGTTTACTTCATACTCATGCAATATGTTCTAAATTCAAATGTATCAAACTGGTTTCAGATTGTTTGAGCAGCTCACCTCTGGCATGGGAAGGACCAGGGATAGATGGAAGCTTGACAGCCTCCATTTGCCCCGAGTTTCTGGTGTTTTCTCTCACACTAATAATGTTCTGGTGAGCGCTGAATCTCTTTACCTCCTTTGGTGGATGTGGACACAGATCTGCATAACAACACATTTAATTCATGTTAGTAAGTTCTCATAAAGGAATCTGTGTTTACTTAATACTCATGCAATATGTTCTGAATTCAAATATGTGACCCTGAACCACAAAACCAGTCTTAAGTCGCTGGGGTATATTTGTAGCAATAGCCAAAAATACATTGTATGGGTCAAAATTATTGATTTTTCTTTTATGGCAAAAATCATTAGGAAATTAAGTAAAGATCATGTTCCATGAAGATATTTTGTAAAATTCCTACTGCAAATATATGAAAACTTTTGATTAGTAATATACATTGTTAAGAAGTTTATTTGGACAACTTTAAAGGCAATTTTCTCAATGTTTAGATTTTTTTGCACCCTCAGATTCCAGGTTTTCAAATAGTTGTATCAGGAACAAATATTGTCCTATCCTAACAAAACATACATTAATGGAAAGCTTATTTATTTAGCTTTCAGATGATGTATAAATCTCAATTTTGAAAAATTGACACTTATGACTGGTTTTGTAATGCAGGGTCACGTATAGCAAACCGGTTTCAGATTGTTTGAGCAACTCACCTCTGGCATGGGAAGGACCAGGGATCGATGGAAGCTTGACAGCCTCCATTTGCCCCGAGTTTCTGGTGTTTTTGCTCACACTAATGATGTTCTGGTGAGCGCTGACACTCAGGGGTCTGAGCTTTCGAAATTTGTCAAAATTCATTTCTGGATCTAAAAGTTTACAACGATCCGAAATCTTAAAATTAACTAAAATTGTATGATTGTAAATTTTACACAGATCAGAAAACTGTACTGTACTAGTCGCGATCTGAAGCTGTAGAGTATAGTCTGATGCAAAAATCGTATAGCGACACTACATCAAACACACTAAAAGCAACGAGTCAAACTGGTGTCCCGTGATCAGACTAGAGGTTAAGAAGGCAGCAGTGCAGTGTAGTCAGAATTAGAACGCGCATTCTATGTCACGTGACAGCGCCTCGGATAATTGGATTAGTGGCAGAATTCTTTTGTTTTGATTTAAAAATCCAGACAGCTTGTTTTTATGGCTACGTTCACACTGTCAGTTTTTGGGATTGACAACCGCATTTACTTCGAGGTGAGAGTCTCGAAATGTCCATTTTACACATTAGCTTACAGAAGCGTCTGGAATACTGTCTGTATGAACGTGCAACGGGAGTCAAGTCTGTATTCCTTGCCAGTAACCATAGCAAGAGTGACCAAAGTAGTATCAAACATGGCGACGCCCATAAAACTTAACAGTTTTAGCACTTTCAGTTGAGCCGCGAGTTAATTTATAAAATCTTCATTAACCGACAGCAGCTTTTTTATTTGGGTAAAGAGGGCGGCGCATTTGAGCTTCGCACAGAGCACAAAACTGACGGAAGCGGCTGCGGTGGAGACTGGATTTAAAGCTTTCAGTTGACATACAGTTAATTTCTCCGTCACTGTAAGTAACCGAAACCATACATGAAAGCACGCAACACACGGTAGACGCACGTTTGTGTGGCAAAGCGGCTCTCTAGCGCTGAAAAATTAGTGGACAACTAGTTGTCCAGTCCTGTTTTGTTTACAAAGCGCGTGTGTTCCGAGAATGCGGTTGTGAGTCCTGATAATTTACGTACTGTAAATAATACAATTATTTATGTAAATAACCGTACTGTGTGTGAAAGTAACCATATTAGGGACTCAAATACATTCAGACTAACTGAAAGAAGCCTGGCTTATTTGGTAAACGTGTTTTAGCAAACAGCCCGCAGGAAGTAACCTAAATTAATTGTAAAAATGTTTTAATCTGTTGTAATCTTTTTGTGTTTCAGAAGGATTCATTTGAAACGTAATAATTAAAATTCAGTGTGTGACAACTTACTGAAAAAAACTAAACGATGAACTAGTCACTTTTAGAGTAGAAACATTAAAAGTAAAGCATGCAGCTTACTATGTACTATTTTTTGTACTATGTAACAGCATTCATTGTTTTTTAAACAGATTTTCTCATATATTCTTCTTTTTGTTGTAGTTGCGATCTTTGAAGTAGATTCATCATCTACTTTACGTTTACCTGGCACTTGTTGTCTTTTCAAAAACTTGTCCATGCTAGAGCAGAACTATGTCTATGCGTCATTCATTCATAATTTTACTCCGCTAACGGCAATTCTCATTTCTGATATCAATTGCACCATCTAGTGGTTTGTTATTTTACGACAAAAACCGCTACAACTGATAACAGACCGCTGCAGCGGGTACTGCCAGTCGTCTTGAGGTAATAAAATATGATGAAATTCATATTTTGTGTTAAATTATTTACATATGTGGCAAGTAGCCGTATAAGAAGCAAGATGATTTCACAGTGGGGTCTTGTATCACCCTGAAAATGTTTCTTTTTACATAAAAATCTAGGGATGTACCGAAATGAAAATTCTTGGCTGAAACTGAAACTGCTTTGTAATAATTATTTATTATTTTATTAAATAATATAGCCATTTTGTAAGACTTTTTGATTTAATTTGATAATATTAATGATACTGAATAAAAAAATAAAATAAAATAATCACGTTATTGCAAGTAGCAATAAAACTGGACATAAAATATACGAATATTAAATCTCATTATATTATTTTTATTCAGTTAAGTGAAACAGAATCAGATATAACTGACTAATTATCAAAATAATGTATAGTCCTACAAAGCTATTATTATTATCGGAGCGGAGGGGGAAGAGGGGAGAGAGTCAGCTTCGGGTTCAGAGGTTCAGACAGTTTCATTTCGCTCCCATTGAGATAACAACACAAATACATGTACAGCCTTTTGCATCATGCATCGAAAGCATATATATGAATGCGCTGTTGCACCTCTATTAACTTTTTAAGGCCTATATAATCCTTTATTATCCTTTTGATGGGTTGCGTCAAGGAGTTGTAAAAAACAGTTTTCTGAAACAATAAAATTAACGAATGCTACATTCTCATCTATGATGTGCAGCACAAAAACCTCTGCTAAAATCTCAGAAAAAGTAGTCCAGGGTTTCATGACCCTTTAAGGAAAATATAGTTTCATTAGTTTGAAAGGATATTACTGAAGTTTATTAAACATCCTTTATGATCAGTGGTGGGGGTAATGCATTACAAGCAGTGTTGGGGAAAGCTACTTTTAAAAGTAATGCATTACAATATTGAGTTACTTTGAGAAAAGTAAATTCACGTCTGTACAGTAGACTACAGAAGAAGATTATCAACTCTTCAGCAATAAAAAAAGGAAAACAAATGTTAGATTATCTTGAGTAATTTTTGCTTATTAGTATGGTTGAATTGCATCATCGAAGGTCGGCAGCAAAGACATCGGTTAATAAAATGGTATTATATGCATATTTATTTGTATTATTTAACATATTTAATTGTTGCAGGTTTGCGTCATATTCTGAGTTGAATTTCACTGTTTTTATTCATATTGAGGAATACTAAATCTGTTTTTTGTGAGTGAGATGAATTAATGCATGTTTACATTTAGTCTAGAACTAACATCTTACTCCCGATTTGTCTCAGCATGGGGACAGGAGAGATTTTAATCAGTGAATGAGGAGAAAAGTAACTGGTTACTTATTTGAAAAATTTTCTTGTCAATTAAAAAGTAATGCGTTACTTTACTAGTTACTTTGAAAAAGTAATAATAATACGTAACTTGCATTACTTGTAATCAGTGTTAGGGGTAATGCATTACAAGTAACGCAAGTTACATAATATTATTACTTTTTAGTTCTAGAATAAATGTGAACATGCGTTAATTCATCTCACTCACAAAAAACAAATTCAGTATTCCTTAAAATGAATAAAAACAGTGAAATTCAACTCAGAATATGATGCAAACCTGCAATAATTAAATATGTAAATAATACAAATAAATATGCATTTAATACAATTTATTAACCAATGTCTTTGCTGCCGACCTTCGATGATGCAATTCAACCATACTAATAAGCAAAAATTACTGAAGATAATCTAACATTTGTTTTCCCTTTTTTATTGCTGAAGAGTTGATATTTTTTCTTCTGTGGTCCACTGTACAGACGTGAATTTACTTTTCTCAAAGCCTGAGGCTTTTACATTTGCCAAAAATAGAACTATTTATATTAAAAACAAACAATCAAGCCCTGCCCAGATTTAAAAAGTAATGCAAAAGTAAAGTAACGCATTACTTTCCATAAAAAGTAACTAAGTAACGTAATTAGTTACTTTTTTAGGGAGTAACTCAATATTGTAATGCATTACTTTTAAAAGTAAATTTCCCCAACACTGTTTATGATACGGTAATTTGGCTCTGCTTGTCAGCAGGTGTTAAAAAGCATGCAGTGTGTGGCTGCAGATCAACCTTGTGTAAAACCATGGTTTTACTACTTATTTGTTATATTTCATACTGTGTTCCATTCTGAGTATAAATTGTTTGTAATAGTTTGTGTTTTGGTTACTTTACTAACGATCTGTAGTAGTGTATATGTTTTTACATAAATTAGGGTATTATTCAAAATAAATAACTTAATTTTTTAATGTTTTTTACTTTGAAAAATTGAATTATATTTGTGCACTGGGGTTTGATTGAGGACATAACCTGATTTATGCTATGTTAGATTTGAGCTATGTTCGATGTGTTCTTGGAGTATCTTTCTGTTAACGCAAAGGAATTTAGAATTCACATGAAACATCTTTTAAAGTAATGAGTGATCTCTGTAAATGAAGATGAAGATTTGTGAACACATATTTGTTTACTTGCCTTGGAAACCTTCAACCTTTCACCTCAGCCCCAGAATAGAAGAGCTCATGACTCAGGAACAATGACCACTTTATGTCTGTACATGAGGTTTTTAGGAAAAAATACACATTTTAAATGGACACCCCTGCCACTGAATTCTTAGAACATCAAGTACATTTTCCTGTATAATGGAAAGATTTTTTAAAAATTAATTCCCAAAAATTCTGAAAACCACTCGACTGAAACTTCTGTGTTTGTTTTTCCAGAAGAGCTCATGGTGTGAGAGCCGAGTTCAGCAAAAGACCTCGAGGTGCGCCACATGTAGCTCTGGGCTCTGCGTCTGTGGATGCAATTATTGGCAAACAAGACTCACTACATTAAACACAGTAACCCAAATCTATGATGTAAGAGCCCTGGACTGATTATTAGTTTTATAGAATGAAGAAGCTTTTTAAAATAGCTATTTGTTTTATAATTGGTCAAGCAAGATCAAACATCTTATAGTTCATCACATATAACATTGTCCTAAATAAATGTGATTTATTTACCAAAGCAGAATCTTTTTTGACAACACTTGTCTAGTTTATTAAATATTGTAATGTGGATCAGTAGTGTGATGCTAACCTAAATCACGTCTTTATTGCAGACTGCAGGTTGGGATAATCAAAAACAAGGATTATGTTGATTACCTTGCTTTATCTTCTGTACGTTTTTTTTTTTTTTTTTTTTTTTTTTTTTTTTTTTTTTGGTTTTTTTTTGGACATGCTGGGGTTTGCCCTTCTTGCCAAATCATTTTGTCAATTTAATACCTTAACCAAATTTAGTGTATTCTTCTTCACAATATATCATATTCCTCATATTTTAATGGTTTAACTGAACCTGAAGTGTCATTAAAAGCAAATATTGTGCAAATACCCTCTCCGGACATCACTTTTGGCCACTATTGTATATACAAAGTATGTTCCTTGCTGATTTTATTTATGAAATAATGAGAAGAATAACAACGTGCAGTAAACGTTAAAACTGTTTGCACTACAAACCAGTGTGTTCATAATTATAGACGATACTAAGGGAGAGAGACGAGGGATGCTTCCATTCAGAAACTATCACCTGTTCTAATTCACACAAGCTCCAAAAAGCATCCAAAGCATTCACTGCATGAAGCTTATTAGAATGCAGTTAGAACGCCTATATAATTCAAATAATGAACGAAAAATATCCCTGTTTTGTTTTTTTCTTTCTCTTTATATGATGTAATATCACACAAAAATCAGTACATGTTTGATCGCAAATGTTAAATTAATTTTATACAGCAGTTTAACAGAGGACAGAGTTACATTTTAGACATTTTTTCATTTTTCATGTTTTTCAAATAGGATGAGTCATTAAAACAGACACTTGCCGCCATCTACTGGCGGTTTTATGTGTCATATTTATTTATCCATGACAAGCCTAAACTAGCACAGAACACACAGCAAAATAGCCTCTTGTTTAATTATCATTATTGACACCCCCTCCTCCCTCAAAATATGATACCATTTTTGTCCACATCGCACACCCACAAATATAGAGGCATCATTTTGGTCATCTGGCACACAGACACAGAGATTGTGTGCATGCATTTGTGTGGGTGTGGGTGTGTATACTGGTTTAACCTATATTGTGAGGACAAATGTCCCCAAAAAAAAAAAAAAAAAAAAAAAAAACTTAAAAACTTTTACTTTTTTTAAATGTTTTTATATACATGTAAAAAAAAAAAAAAAAAATTGGCCGTATGGAAGCTTCATCCATCCTTTTCGACTCTGGACCAATACGGAGTGTCATCGGTGAGATTCGGAGCCAATGAGAGGACAGGATTCCAATGATCTAGCAAAAGGACGACGCGTCCATGTAACGGGACTCCTCACATCTGCGTTTACTACCATCAGCCACAAAGCTCATGCTTACGGAATCGAGTGTAATATAAACCTCAAGGTAAAGCAACATTTTATCTCACGCATTTATGGACTTAATTGGGTGATTTCAACTTGCTGGAGCAAAAACTCGTGGTTTAATAGTGTGGATAGTTCATATATTTAACATTTACACGGCCGCAGCCTTCTTACAAACGCGATCCTTCCTCTTTGTTGCTACAAACAGAAGCAGTTCGCCCAAAACGGCAACGCTTCGATTTGGTTATGATAAATATGAACTGACTTTATTTTTTAAATAGCCGACATGACGAACAATTCCAGGCTTTATGACCGGAACTGCTGAACACTGTTTTGGTTTTTGGCTTGGCTTGGCTTGACTTGACTAGCCACATATGATGCTCAAACGCGGTTTGAGTCTCTTTTGTGTTTCTCCCTCTTTTCAGATGCAGTTTATGCTGCTCTTTAGCAGGCAGGGAAAGCTGCGGCTTCAGAAATGGTACGTGCCGCTGTCTGACACACAGAAAAAGAAGATCTCCCGGGAGGTCATTCAGATGGTGCTGGCACGCAAACCCAAGATGTGCAGCTTCCTGGAATGGAGGGATTTGAAAATAGTCTACAAAAGGTTAGAAAACCGCACTGAATGGTGTGGACTGCATGGAAGGAACTACAGATCCATTGTGTTCGGCACTTTCCATGAAAATGGTAGACTTGGGTGTTCCCTGACTTTTTAAAAAAGCATAACAAGCAAAAATCCCATGTTTTTGCGTTTTGAAATATATTCTGTATGTTGGATAAACGGTTATCTCACTGACATAGTAATAAATGCTAGTAGAAGCTAGTTTTAAACACCTCAAATGTTTGTATCTCCCCCTTAAAATGCTGAACATGGTCTGTTCCACATTAGAGATCTTGACCTTCTCAACTGTACTCAGCATCTGAAATTACAATAATGTTACTTTTGATATATGTAGTTGAAGTATTTAATAACTCATTTTAATTATAGCTTCATTTTTTTAAGTATTTTTTCCAATTTGTTTTTCCATAGGGATTTTTAAAAAGTCAGTTTTAGTTACAATCCATGAATTAAACCAACAAGCTAAGAGGAAAATCACAACTTTAATTTAAAGCAGAAAGTATTTGCTCTTTTGCTCTTTGTATTATATTTGAGTATGATTGAGGGGTTTTTAATACATGTTTTTACTGTCAATTCTCAACTTCTGGTCTATTTTAGTACCCAGTGCAATTTTAACCACAGTGTATAAAAAAATAACAGTCATGTTGTCTTTGAACAATGTATTTAAGAATGACTGCTCAAACAAAATGGTCCTGTTTTTGATGGTTTGTAATACTGTGTAGCTTTGCGGCCAGATAGAAAGAGGAACAGAAAGGCGTTTTACTTGCTTTGTACTGTTTGAATTTATGTGGTGAGCGTATTTTGCATTTCAGATATGCCAGCTTGTACTTTTGCTGTGCTGTGGAGGACCAGGAAAATGAATTGATAACCCTGGAAATCATCCACAGATACGTGGAGCTGCTGGACAAATATTTTGGCAGTGTGAGTTTTATGTCAGCGTTTGCTTTTTAACCTCAGGAAAAATTGCAGCTCTTTCACTATATATACGCCCTTTTATTGTTCCAAGCGTGATGAATCATGTTTTAATCAAGATCACAGTTTCTTCTTCTCTCAATTTATTAAGCATATAATGGTCTGTGATATTTGCCAACCGGTTGTTTATCCTGAAATGGTTGTGGTTGCCAGATTTCAAGAATTTAAATCCCCTAATCAGAGTTTCTTCATACAAAATCCAAATTAGATTTAAGATAAATGTTTTTTTTTTGAATATTGTAAATTCATTCAAAACTTGAAGGAATATCAGCTCTTGGTATGCCACTTTTTGTCAAAAATAACATTTTTATGTTTTTTATTGTAACAAAAAACTTATTTTGTGGAAAACACAGTGACCAAAATTGGACGACAGTAACCGCTTTAGCACAGAAGAAAATTACAACTAACGTTTTGGAGGGTTACAGCTCTCAGAAAATAGTAGGAAGTGTAGAGACCCCTTGCTTTGAATGACTTTAGCACAAGTGTGGCCGCAGGACATCAGTAGTTTCTCACACTGCGCTGGTGTGCCCTTGGTCCACTCTTTTTCCACTCTCTTCCATAGTTCGGTAACTGTAGTGGGTTTCTTAGCCATAACTTTGTACCCAAGGATTTTCAGTCGAGCTTAGATCAGGACTCTTGGCCGGCCATTTCATTATTTCAGTCTTCCTAGCTTCAAGTAACTGCTTTAACTGTTTTGCATTGAGACGGGGGCATTTTCTTGAATGAAAATTGCAGGCTGATTGGGAGATGCTTACAGGGAAGGAACTGCATGTTGCTAAACAAAGTTCTTCTAAACGTATGCATTCACCCTGCCCTGTTTCTGTATAAGATGCCTAACTGCTGCAGAAAACATCCCCAAACCATGACACTTCCTCTTTCATCTTTCACTGACTTCTTTACGCACTTGAGCTTTAGTCTTTCCTCATTTTGACGCCATCAGACCCAAATAAATTAAACTTGATTTCATCACTAAAGCAAACTTGGGAGCAGTTCTCTCCACATAACTCAGCAAAGGTGAGCTGATAAGAAGTTTGCTCCTGCAGAGTGCGTTTTCAGTCCGACTTCTCTTAAACATGCAGAGACAGATGCTTGTCCTCTTCAGCACTGAACTGACAAGCAATTCCATCTGCAGTGCTGAACCCATACCCCTTTTAGAGTCTCTGCGTTATCCCTTCATTAGTCTTCTAATACATTTGTCTTTTTGGGGGACTTGAATTAATTTATTTAATTGTAACCCTGCATTATTTGAAAAATTATAGATTTGGAATGATGAACTTCTCTTGCGGCAGCTGAAAGGGCCATCCGTTTGGCCTTCATCCGGACAAACTGTTGTCCTGCAAACTAGTTTACTCATCTTCAGTCACCCGCTATATCTTACGATCTCAGTGAAAATTGGAGGAATGCTTCCAGTTAAATAGGGTTTGTCATATAATTAAGCACTAGAAATTAGCACTAGGTGCCAGATTAACACCAAAAACTTTGAGGTATCTGCAAGTGTTCTTTTTCAAATATCTAATTCAAGTTTTTTTAATACTGTGCTTCAGTATTTATGAAACATGCTCAAAAACTGCTCTTCTTCTCCTGTTCCCTGGATAACTTCAAATAGGATTCAGCAAATGTAGGAAATTATAGGTTCTACTGTAAATTAATCTATTTTATGCCCAGTGATTTACTTAATCTTCCCAACCTGGCAACCACACACACACAGTCTCTCTATGTTACAGAAAAAAAGAGTCCAGTTGAGTTGACATTCTCTTGATTTGTGAAAGTGTGAAAGTGCAATGATTCTGATGAAATGTAAAAAAAAAAAAAAAAAAAATTACGACAATAACTGCTATTATATTTTTGAGCAAAATAATCGTAACCATTTACCATTTCTGTTACTGTATTAAACTGATAACCAGACAGCAATCGCTCATTGGGAAACTATCTGTTTTTGAACACTAGGTTTGTGAACTGGACATTATTTTCAACTTTGAGAAAGCCTATTACATCCTGGATGAGTTCATACTGGGTGGTGAAGCCCAGGAGACATCGAAGAAGAATGTTCTGAAGGCCATAGAGCAGGCAGACATGCTGCAGGAGGTGAGGAACACACATATTGTGTAAAGTGAAAATTGATTAATTTGTATGACTTAAAGAATGAATTTTCTGTTTCTTGCCTTTAACAGGAAGCCGAGACACCACGTAGTGTTCTGGAGGAGATTGGACTGACATAAATAATGAGAACTCATCAAACCCAAGCACTGACACACATCTCCCTTTCTTTTTTCTGTGGGCATTTTCTCATTATTTGTATTTTAGGTTAGCTTGCAGTCACAAGTAGTCTTTAAAATGATCAGCACTTCCTGCACAGTTAGATATTGACGCTTGTATTTCTACTGCCAAACATCTGAGGGAATCGAGCATGTTGAAATGTTCATGCGTTAGTAGTTATGCAAATTTCCCATAGTGTTCAGGCTGTTTAGATTCAGGTTTGGATCAGTACATGTGTAGCAAAGTTTAGGTGTCAACATCCCTACATATTTCCAGTGACGTCTTCTCTGTAGATTTTAAGCATTACCTCTCACCTTCAGCTGCCTTAAACGCTCATTTCCAGCTCACGCTGTTCGCCAGTATCTTATGCAACTTTCAGCAGATCCGAGTCAATGGGCTGTCACTGTTCAAGACCAAGACGTGCTGAAGTGCTACGGACCAAACGTTATTATTAAGCTCCAAAGGGGGGGAAATATATAATGTGAATTCAATAGTCAATATTTTTTGGCATAAAATCATAGATTGTATTAAGGCACAAGTAAACATCAGTATTAGTAAATTCCTGACCAGAAACACTGTAAACACTTAATTGGTTTCAGGCATATCAGGCATTTGCCATTCAACAGCTAACCGTTTTGTTTCCAATGCCAAAGAATTGTCTCCACCATCCTCATGCCTTTTTTCCTTAAAATCATCTTTGTATGCTGTCGTATTGGAGTTTGATTTTTGGACTTCCTCTTGAAAATAGCTTTTCATCTAAAGAAAAGAATAAAAGTCAGATATTGCAGCATGTTGGTCAAATTTTTGATGATCGTTTACTAATGAACTGAAATGGCAATTAACTCTAAATGCATCTTAAAGAGAATTTAAGTTCTGTTTCTTCCAAATGTCAATGCGTTTCTTTCTTTTGTTGAACACAAAAGAAGATATTTTGACGAATGTTGGTAACCAAACAGTTCCTGGTCCCCATTGACTTGCATAGTATTTTTTCCATTTTTGAAAAATGTGTGTTCAACAGAAGAAATAAACTAGAGCTGAAACAATTCCTCGATTCTATTCGAGTATTCGATTTTAGTAAATCCTCCACTGCAGTTTTGATCATTAAAACCATACGATTATTTGCTTTTGATACTTTATTTGAACTAATTATTATTGTCTCATTGTTATTAGCTATGTATTTTAAGTAATTTTTAAGGCTATTGTTGACTTAGGTTTATTTTTATTACTACAAAAGAAATTTATTATAATTATCGAATACTCGTCAGAAGAATCGACGGATTACTGGATTACCAAAATAACCATTAGCAACAGTCCTAAAATAAATTCAGATTTGGAACAATGTGAGTGCGAGTGTGGGCATGTGATGTCTTTAAGCACCTCAATGAGAAAAAAATTACACTTTGTTCAGTCACCAAGGTTTCACAAGGTTTTAGAAAACAATACATTTAATTACAAACGTACAGGAAATGTATTCATCAGCAAAATCAGAAAAACTAGGCATTTTGTTATGCAAACTAAAATAACAGCTGTTTTAAGACAACAGAAACACAGTTTATGTATTTTTATATAATTTATCCAGACTGTGTGTTATCGGATTTGGTAGCATCTGTAAGCGCACAATGGATGTCCTCTTCCGGATGACAAACCTCCAAATTTGTGGTCTTTAAATTATCTACTGGCGAAACTGCGCTGGACGCCACAGCTGTACATTCATCAGCAGGAGTTTCTGATTTAGTCTGCGTCTCATCATGCTCTTCATTCTGGGAGTCTTCGTCAGACTCCGAACTCGAGCTGCGTGTTTTATTCTTCTTTCTTTTGTGTTTCTTTTTGCTCTTTTTCTTCTTCTTGCTCTTTTTAGAGTGCTTGTGATCCATTCGGTCACAGTTTTCAGGGCTTTGGCTTTTTCTCCGTTTCACAGAGCCGTTTTTAGATACATGTTCTGGGCTGTTTGATTTTGACATCTGTCTTTTCGAGTCTGATTCGCCCTGCTTTAACCTGTCTCTGCTGTGGGATCGGCTCCTGCTCCTTCTGGATTGCTCTCTCTGAGACGTTGATCTCCTTGTCAATGATTGCTCTGACTTCCTTCTCTCTCTGCTTCTGCTACGACTCCTCTTTTCCCTGTTTCGATTGTGTTTGCCTCTGCTGCGGCTCCGCCTCTCTCGGCTACGACTCCACCTCTCTCTACTGCGACTCCGCCTCTCTTGGCTACAACTCCGCCTCTCTCGGCTGCGACTCCGCCTTCCCCTGTAACTGTACCGCTCACGGCTGTGGCTCCTTCGATCTGTTCTCCTGCGCTGGGATATGCGCTCAGGACTATTTCCACGCTGGGAGCGCACTCCGTCTCTGCTGCTCAAATGGCGACTAGAAAAGCCTCCACTTCGATCAGGGGACATATGAAGATCTCGGTCCGCCTCCCAGAATTCATTGTCTGGGTTTCTGAACACATGGAGGAAGTTGCAGTGTTTCCCTTTTGGACATTTCTGCCTGTCGAAAAGACCTGTGAACATAAAGAAAGGCCAAAACTTGTGAGAACATGAAGAAACTTCTACTAAAGAATGAGAAATATAGTTTATTATTTAGACTGATGTTTTCCTTACCACATATGGCTGTTTTCCATCTAGTTACTGGGGAGAATTCACACTGCAGTTGTCTTCCAGCATACCAGCGGCCATTAAACATCATGAAAGCTTCTCGACATTGCCCCTCTCTGTATGCATACAAACAGAGATATCAAAATAAAATAGAACAACTGTAATTTTTCCTCTGCAGTAATGTCTCTAATATAATAATACTGGACTTACGTGTCATACTGAACGTAAACGTTTCCTCTCAAGTGGGGTTCGTGGTTGCAGCTCACCTATTAAAATATGGAAATAATGATTGTTCATGTAATTCTTTATTTATTAATTATTTACATTTATTTAATATAAACTAAATTAAGATTTTTTTAAAAATTATTAAATTATAAAAATAATATTTAAACCAGTGTTATTTTAGTATAACTGATTTGCTGTTGTTTTGAATCAGTTCTTATTTTTATACTTTCCTTTTCATGTTATTTGTGTTAAAGTTTCAGTCATATATATATATATATATATATATATATATATATATATATATATATATATATATATACATACATGACGAAAATTAAAAAGGATTTTTAACAGGCCAATTTTAAAATCCAAAAAATAATCTCTCTTGTAATTGTTCAAACATCAAGAATGTTGTGTGCACATAAATTCATATTAAAATTTAAAACTAAGTGATTTTAGTGTTTTTTCATCTTGATGAATTGGTCATAGCCTTAAAAAAAATTGTCATATGGTGCGACCATGTTTTATATTAAAATGAATTAATTTCCTTAACATGCTTATTTTTATTATTTTTTTTTTTTTTAGATGTTTTCAGTAATTAAAGTGTTTAGAAACATTTTGCATTTATTTTGAGTTTTTGTAAATAATGATCTCATATTTTTGGTTTATAATTACAGAGTTGCCTTCTTAAATGTAGTCAGCAGACTTATTTTTCCTGTAAGTTGCATAAAACTGATAAAAAATGTTTTAAAAATGCCATTCACTTAAGCAGTGATTCATTTCAACCACAGAAATTAGATATTTTATTTTTATTTTAATACAGTTATTCCCATTTTTGGTTGCACCACATGATGAATGGTCGCTCCAAATGACGCAAAGGCCTTATATTATTAAAAATCTATTTAAAGAGACGTGTGAAAAGTGCTGCACATGGCATTAACTGCAGGTATTTCTTTAGCCCCAGTTATTTCTTAATTTGCCCAATCCTGGCTGCTCAACTGACCCTTCGCCGGGAGTTTAACAGGCGATCTGACCCATCATAATGCCAAATACGCCATTTTGTCCAACAAACAAAGACAGGAGAGTAGATTAAAGTCGGTGGACTTGAATGTGAAAAATGCTGTGTATTGACATCTTTTCACGGGTGAAACAAGATACCTTCTGATGTTCATTCATGTTTACTTAATGCTATAACTAGTAAAGATGACCAAATGATTGGTTCATGTGCCGCTTGAACTGAGTGAGGCGCTACAGCGATCTGTCAGGACGCAAGTCCCAAAATGGTAGTTTCTTGATGGTCGCACCACATGATATTTTATCAAATGGAAATCATTGGACAAAGTTTGTTTGTATATTATAATGGAAATATAAATACAAATGCTTTGCCATTTAATACAGGATTACAAAAAATTGCCAAAAAATAAATATAGGGTGATTTCAAATATGTTTCCAACATAACTATGGCCAGACGGTCGCACCACATGATATTTTGACACTTTGACTAACAGAAAAATTACAAATAACTAATCTTTTTTGAAAAGTTACAGAGGGTCCATACATAGGAGAGGTACTTCATATATATGGCATCTTTATAATGCATTTAAACCTTTTTTTTAACTGAAAAAATCCAATCGGGCAGAATATTTAGGCGTTATGTCACTGACCCATAAATATTTAATAACCCTGATTTAAACATTACATTTATTGTTTCTATCATGTTGATGATTTTTAGGCTTTTTTGTTTTAATCACCTTGAACTGCACCACCCTTCCTGCGTTCTTAAACTCTGGCAGGGCGTCTTCATAGAAATCCAGGAACTGCTGGTGCATTTCCTCCTCGCTGTACTCAAGACTGGCATCAGTGTCGTAGTCATCACGTCTGCTCTGCTCCATCCCGAACGTCACAAACATCCCCCTCACCATCAGAGTGCTGCTGGAAGTTGGGTGGTCATGCTTTCGGGAGCACCTGTTTGAAAAATTCATAATTAAAAACAAAAACCTGACCACAAACTTCTTTAAAACAGCACCTTAATAAATACTCACCGGTCTCCAAACCGACAAGCACCCGTTTTAAGGAAGAATGGGCAGTTTGCCCTGTCCTTTTCAGTTCCGTAATCCTTTGGGGCATCAGGGTTTTTCCAAGGACCACCGTTTTCCAGCTAAATAAAGCAAAATAAATAATGAGGCTTTTCATGATTTCGTAATGATAGCAAAATGCATTTTCCAACTTACATTTGACAAGGAAAGCAAGATGTTACCTGACTCTCTGCTTGATCCAGCATCTTCTGTACAGCTTCCTATAAATGGTGCAAACATACACAGTATGGCGGGTGAAATTCTGTGGTGTGCAAGCACATGTCTGCTAGAATTAGTTAAGACAATCTGTCAGATCATTTGTACATAATAGACTAAAGTTATCTGTACTTTGTAATTCAAATCTTACTGTTTATAACACTTAAAATTAAAACAGAAGAAGGAAAATAGTTTGATTATTCCAGTGGCTAATAAGTGAGAACCCCTGGTTTACAGCACATAATTATGTACTCTTATGTAGCATCAATAAGCAAGATCATCGCTATACACCCAAGTGACATGAAAAGATACATGTTCTTCACTGGAAGTGGACCCTTGCTGCATTATAAATCATTTTTGTGTATCTTAGTTAAGGAAATGAAGACAGTAATATTCTGCCAAACAAACAACATCACACACTGTACATATAAAACAGATTTATGACACAAGAAGTGTATGTAAAACCATGACTGACAAACCAGAAGCCTTTAAAGGCTGATTTGTCTCAGGTAGCATGAGATGTTTTGATATCTGATGTTGGTGTAAGAGCAATAGAGGATATATGTAGACATCTGCATCTTTATCCTCCCAGTGCAGGGATCACCTCTCTCTCTCTCTTCTGCTGTTCCTTCTGCTCTCGCTCTTCTTTTTCTTTCCTTTGCTGCTCCTCCCATTCCTCTCTGATCCTCCTCTTTGGTTACAGAAAAACAGAAAAGCAGACATTGGAGCATCTACATTGAGATTCATCCAGGTTATTGCAGAATTTAATGTTGCAGTGATGGATCTAATTTCTGATTACTCACCTCTTCTTCCTCCTTTCTCTTTTGCGCTGCCTCTTCTCTTTCCCTCTTCAGCCTGAATTCTTCCTGCGCAATCTTTTCTCTCTCCAGCCATTCCTGGTGTAGTTGCTCACTAGGTTGTAAAATAGTATTTGCAGTTTGTCCGTTCAATAATAATTTGTCCAATTATTAAACACTTATATCATATTGAACTTTAAAGATCAAACCTCTGCTCATCAGCCGTCTGTTCTTCCTCATCTTCAGTTTGGTGCTGCTCATTTTGTAAATGATCTTGAGCTGAAAAACATGGGATTAACATAAATAACAGCTATATAAACAAATTATAAAGAACAAAAGTTTTTGAACAGTAAGACTTTGAATGTTTTTTTTAAATAATTCTCATCTGCTCGCCAAGCTTGCATTTATTTGATCCAAAATACAGCAAAAACAGTAATATTGTAAAATATTTTTACTATTTGAAATAACTGCTATTTGAATATATTTTAAAATGTAATTTATTCCTGTGATGCAAAGTTGATTTTTCTGCATCATTACTCCAGTCTTCATTGTCACATTATCCTTCAGAAATCATTCTAATATGCTGATTTGCTGTCAAAAAATATTTTTATTATTATTATTATCAATACTGAAAAAGAAAAAGAAGGGGGATTACAGAAATTAATACTTTTATTTAGCGAGGATGCTTTAAATTGATCAAACAAGATGATAAAGACATTTAGTCATAATAAAAAAGACATTTATAATGTTACATTTCTATTACAGATAAATACTGTTCTGAACTTTCTATTAATTTAAGAAACCTGAAAAAAAATTGCCAAGCTGTTCTCAACATAATAATAATAATAAATGTTTGAACAGCAATATTAGAATGATTTCTGAAGGATCATGTGACTGGAGTAATGATGCTTTGAAACAAAGCAATAAATTACATTTTAAAACATATTCAAATAGAAAACAGCTGTTTTAAAAACGAAAAAATATTTTAAAATTTTACTGTTTTTTACTGTAACGTTACTCTGGATCAAATAAATGCAGGCTTAATGAGCAGAAGAGACTTTTTCAAAAACATTTAAAGTCTTACCGTTCAAAAACTTTTGACTGGCAGTGTATATAATTATAAGCAAATTATAACATACATAAATAACACAAATTGTGTAAATACAATGTAACTATCGTCAAAATGTTACCTCCTTCTCTTAATTTAGCGATAGCTTGACGTTTCCTTTTCCTTCTCTCTCGTTTAAGAATAGCTCGTCGTTGTTTCTGACTAAAAAAAGAGATTAAATAAAGAGTGATAAATAAATTGCAAAAAATATTAATTTCTACACAGCTACAGAATAAAGCAATCATACAACACCTGAGCACAACACAAGCAGCAGTTTCACACTCATCTAACCGACTTTGCGAGTCCTGCGTCTCTGGCGGATCCGTCTGAAACGAGCAACAATTATTGTCCGTCATTTTAAACCATTATTTACACATTTCGCAGGTGGACAACCGCGGCAAAAGCTCTTATTGATAGCAACACATTTCACACCACTCATAAAACACGCGCGCAAAGATGACATCACTATTACTGTCGTACTCTAAAAGCGTGTGAACGCGCATGCTCAGATTAGCATAAGGAAGTCAATTCACTTTAGCGACTCGGTTCATTTGAACGACTCGTTTCAATGAACCACTTTTATTGTATTGTAAAACTATTAAATAAATCTGTGCAGCTGAAACATTCATCACTGTCAACTGTTGTTCCCAGTACTGGTGCCGATGATGATGATAAAAAATTAGGATAAAAAATGAGTCTTCCTACTAAGCAAAATCATGTTTTATTTTTTTTTTTACTAATTGTACAAATAAGTGTACATATAACCAAACTTGACAGAGGTATATAAAATGGAAAAGGACATTTTTTCAAATAGTTTTATGTTACTTTTGAAATAATTCAAATGTAGACTTGTTTCGTTCCACTTGATTGTATGATTATAATTACAATTACGATATTTAAATTAATGTAAATAATCTGATACACGTCAGTAAATAAAAAAAAAAATCGGTTGGAAAGAATCATAAAAAGAGTCGGTTCAGAAGCGCGACTCGCTTGTGAATCGGATCGCACTAGCTCAGATCGATATGCGTTTGTGGGATGCGCGAGCTGGTGTTGCAAGTGACGGAGTCGTGAGCATAAAACCCTCCAAAGCTGCTTTTTTCTGTTTTTGGCTGTAAACCCCATAGTTCATTCAGTGGCTACCCCACAGAAAACCACGCCAAAATGGCAGATAAAGAAGGTAAAGTTTTTGCGTAGTGAATTACGTGCAGTATTTTATGTTTGAGCAGAGTTTGTTAGCGTTAGCCTAAAGTGCTAATGAATTTGACCCACATATTGGCATGAGAATGAATGAGTGTCACAAATATAAATCATTTTTTACCAAATACTTAAGCTTCACTTAGGTTAAAGCTACTGATAATATTAAACGAATATACTCACTTGAATAATGGTTTGTCAAACCAGCAGATAATTGAAATTTTGTGGTTTTTGACTTCCCTCCATCATTCCTATGCTGCAGTGCAAGTGCTAGTTGAGGAACTTCATCATGTTACACTTCAGTTTCTGCTCATTTATGTGTGAAAGCAGCAACTTTTTACTAACCAGTGCCGCTCCCACAATGCAGTTATTGTGGTTCATTTGGATGCATTTATGCTAAATTTATCAGTCTGTTTTCTCTTCTCAGTGTATGATGATGCAGTGGAGGAGAGAGTAATAAATGAGGAATACAAGATCTGGAAGAAAAACACACCATTCCTGTACGATCTAGTCATGACACATGCACTCGAGTGGCCGAGTTTGACGGTGCAGTGGCTTCCTGATGTAAACAGGTAATCTAACAACCAGCCTTTCCACCTTTTAAAATGTAACGGGCGACTAGGACTCTACAAATTATTGTCTGTCGTTGTGCAGGCCTGAGGGAAAGGACTACGTGGTTCATCGGCTGGTGCTGGGCACACACACTTCAGATGAGCAGAACCACTTGGTTATCGCCAGTGTTCAGATCCCTAATGATGATGCTCAGTTTGACGCGTCCCACTACGACAGTGAGAAAGGAGGTAAAAGCTGATCAAACCCTGAACAGATGATTATATCATATTCTTGTTCATGTTAAGGTTATTATGCTAAAATCCATTTTCTGTATGTGCTTCTTCAGCAGGTATGATCAGGATGTCAGCTGATGAATGAGAGGGAATCATTTAACAAACATGATGTATTTTCAACAACCTCACAATGTGGACCTGATCTTGTTTATGCCTGTATTTAGCATTTATAACACAAGATGGACGTTAAAGCGATAGTTCGGTTAAAAATTAAATCATTTACCATCATGAAATCAAATAAAATAACAGTAGAGAGGGAAAAATCTCTCCGGATTTATTAAAATATCTTTATTTGTGTTTAAAAAAACGAACAAAAGTCTTATGAGGGTGAGTAAATGATGAACTATCCCTTTAATACCAAATGTGACTGTATTTTTTTATTTATCTATTTTTTTTGGATACAAACTGATGATTTGATAGGTAGAGTTGATAGAAATGGGACAGAGATCAGACATTGAATAATTTTATATGATTTTTCCCAGAGTTTGGAGGGTTTGGATCGGTGAGCGGAAAGATCGAGATTGAAATTAAGATCAACCATGAAGGAGAAGTGAACAGGGCCAGATACATGCCACAAAACCCCTGCATCATCGCCACCAAGACCCCGACTTCTGACGTGCTGGTGTTTGATTACACCAAACATCCATCCAAGCCTGGTCAGTGGGTCTCATTTACTAATAAACTGTCTGGATTCTTTTGTACTTCTACCCACAAAAAAATTCACAACACGTATGTACAAACGTAAATTTGTTCTTAACCTGGTTCTAATGCTACTGAAATTGAAATATGAGTGCACGGGGTTAGTCGTTTGCATAAAACAAGCCCAAACCATCTTATTATAAGGGCTTTCAGCGCAACCTTTCCTTTACAGACTTTCGTCACTATGCCGTAAAATGTTGTTCTCAATCTGCAGATTTATGGCTATGAAAATAAATTTTGTAAATGTATGTGGACTATACAATGCATTGCGCAAAAAATGTTTAAATATAAACAATACATTCTACAAATGTTCACTAATCTGATTTAATAATTTCACGTTTATACCCCATACATTTAACATCCAACAAAATACATATGTAACACAGCAAAATGCATATTTTACTGCACATTGTTGGTATGCCAACACTCTACACTAAGTTTAATTAATACTCAAGACGCTCAGTCTGCCAGGGCACCTAACAGGACAAGCTGCTTTAAATGGTTATTTAATACTAATTAATACTAGTTTGTTTGAAGCTTAATATGAAACTTATGTTTAGGACAGCTTAGTTCCCACAGAAACTCACTCTCTGGCCTCTTGTATTTTTCAGATATGCTTTACCCATGTCAGGGATGTGCATCTCCATAACTGAGGCTGAGGCCAATCTCGATGCATAGCCAACGATACAATACATTAAAGATGCATATGAAGCAGCTACCAATGTGAAGTGTTACGATTCACCCTGTCTGATCAGATTTCGATTTGATTCCACACAGTGCAATTCAATGCAGTATGAAAATAGGGAAAAATGTGATTCTATGCAATTCAAAATGGTACAGATAGTTAGGGGATCAAGTGCGTAGCACTGAAACACTGTTGTAATTGTTAGAATAGCCAAGGATCGGCAATCTCCACATAAAACTGATTGGGCAGACTAAACCGTAAGTCGTAGAGGCTTGAAACTTGAAGTACTCATACTACTTGGTAGTACTCGTGCCGCCAACAACGTCACCAAGGCTTGCCCCAGTCGGCCTGACGGGGATGCTACAATGATCAAAAGTATGAAATTGCTCATAACTCCTAAACTGTTAGTCGCAGACTCAAGTGTCGTATGTCATTGGAATCCTAGGCTCACACCAGATATTGCATTTGTTAAAGGGGTCATCGGATGCCCATTTTCCACAAGTTGATTTGATTCTTTAGGGTCTTGATGAAAAGTCTATAATATAGTTTGGTTAAAAATTCTCAATGGTAGTGTAAAACAACACCCTTTTTACCTTGCCAAAATCAGCTCTGCAAAAATCATCTCATTCTGGTCGAGGCTGCTTTAAATGCAGATGAGCTCTGCTCGCCCCGCCCCTCTCTTCTCTCTGTGGAGTGACAAGCCTGTTTACTTTAGCCGCGTTCAGCCGTTAAACTTGCTAACTAGCACATTATTAGGAAAGGCGATCGCAAAGATTCATTAAAAAAACCCTTATACTCACTTCTGCTGTAGGTGAAGCTGGATCACAAATGATTCACGTGAACATAGACGAATATATGTAGATCAGGAGGCGCATTCCCTTCACAAACAAATGTAATCCACTGCATTTTCAGCAGCTCAGATATCAGGAGTAAATGACGACCACTACGTTCATTATTACATCCAGCAACACAACACCTCAATCGCTCAATTCTTGTCTAACTTACATCCCTGCTCCGGCATCAAAACATGGAGGTTGGACTGTTACAATTGATCTGAGGTAAAACGCTCATGTTGTCTATAACGGCCATCTGAGAATGGCTCGATTTGAAAAAGGGAATATTATTTTTACAGATTAATTAAAAACCACTGCATGGATTTTTATCATTATAGGGTAGATTTGTACATACACTGCCAACACGCATTAATGTTCAAACATGTAAAAGTGAACTTAGCATCCCCCCGATGACCCCTTTAAGGCTGTAACTTGCATATTGTGCAGTTTTACTACAAATACACACAATATTCATATCATAGACCTCCTCATTCTGAGCAACTCTGCCTCTAGAACCACTGCTGTCAATCAAATAGTTTGTCAAATGATTGAGAAGATGTAAAAACCCTACTTTTATGAACTAGTCCTAGGTTCTTTGCTGAATCTGGAGGGAAAAAAGACTGCAGTACAATTCTCTGGAATTTTTAGGTCAATAATTAACCAAAAAAAAAAAAAAGTTGAAATTCACCCTTTGGGAAGCTATAATGGGCACGTTTAGAAAAGGGGCCTCTCCAAATATGCCCAAAAGCCTATAAAGCCTAAATGAAAATGCAAAACTTCACAAAACTGATGTGCATATGCGACAGATAATTCTAAACAAGCATGCAAAGTTTTATGGAGATCAGATCAAAGGATTGCTATAACAGGCTTGTAAAAGGCTTCAAAAACACTGTATTTCTATGGTAAATGATCTCAAATTGCAGAAAATGTTTATACATTTATGCATACACTAGATTTTCCCATTGTATGATTGATCTCCCAACTAGGACCACTGCTGTTAATCAGATTGTTCTTTAAATATTTAGATTTTAAACAAAAACTACTTTTGCAAACTGCAATCCGACCATAGGTGGCACTAAAACAGTCATAAACGCTAAAAATCATGATTATTTCAAAATAATACATAATGTCTTTTTTGTATGTTCTTAATGCCTAAAAGCAAACCCTGATAATTGCTGTTTGCGGTTATATTTTGCTTTTATTTCTTTGGTTCAGGCAGCAAATCATAAATTAACTTAAGTGCCTTCTGACTTCTAATCCCTTGGTCTCTGTAGTGTTGTGATACGGCATATTCATGTAGCAGTGCTTGAAAAAGAGTTTAGAGAGCAGAAGTCAATCTACATATAAAATATTGGTGACAAATTGATCACTACACTATATATTATAGCGGATCTACTAATAATTATATAAAGAAATAGTTTTTACATATGCAAATATGTTAGAACGATGCACTGCGATACAAATGCCAACTTGTATCCAATGCACACTTTTTTTTTTTTTTTTTTTAAAAATGCATTGCATCGTTAACTTTTATGCTGATGCACTGATAAAACTCCATATTAACTCCATATTCACTACTGTAAAGTGACGTGACTGGTGGGTGTTTTCCACACAGCGATTAATTGACAATCAGATTTGTTTATTATTATAGAGTAGTTGTTGCAGCCCTATATTAAATCACACGTTGAATAATAATTGTGAGTTATCCATTTGCAGACCCCAGTGGAGAGTGTAGTCCAGACCTGAGACTGCGGGGGCATCAGAAGGAGGGATACGGTTTGTCCTGGAACCCCAACCTGAGTGGAAACTTACTCAGTGCATCAGACGACCATGTGAGTGATCTCATATTCAAAGCAGTCTTATTTTACTATCATTGAGATACTGTTAGTTTTTGTTAATATTTCAAAATAGGTTTTTTTGTTACTTTTTTTTGTTTGCATGTTTATTTTAGTTAATGTTTTAGTAATTTTGTTATTTTTTCTATTAATTTTTATTTCAGTTTTAGTTATTTTAATAAAATACAAACTAAATAAAAATGAGTTTTACCCTGGTAACTAGCTGAAATGTTTTATTTTTCCACATAATATTAATTTCAAGTAATGAAAATATTTTTTTATGGTTTTAGCTAACAATAATAATATTTTGTACTTAACCTGTGTGTTATAAGATCATGTGTTGTTGTTCAACTTTAGACGATCTGTCTGTGGGACATCAGTGCTGTTCCAAAGGAGGGGAAGATAGTAGATGCCAAGACTATTTTCACAGGGCACACAGCTGTGGTGGAGGATGTGTCCTGGCACCTTCTACATGAATCGCTATTCGGCTCTGTGGCTGATGACCAGAAACTCATGATGTAAGTAAGCTTTACAGGAGTCGATGAAAAAGGGCATGGTTAATCCCAGTTATTATTTATGATTATAAATGTATTATTTATTTTAGACATTTGAGTAGAATTATTGCACTTTTACATAAGCACAAATCACAAGAGCATCAAATTCATGATTTGCTTACAGATCGAGTGACAGCAAAAAGTGCGAACAACCACATGAAAGTAAACAGACTGGTTGTATTACATTTTTATTTTAACTGAAAATCTCAATAGAAATGATTAAATTCCAGCTTACTTGTTTGTTGGTGTTTTCACCTCATCAGTGTTTCTTCTGTAATGTAGAGAGAATATGAGCATGATTGCCAGGTTGACAAGAATAAGTAAATCACTATGCAAAAAATGCATTGATTTATGAAAAAGCTGTGGGGATATTAAACTCTTGAAATCTGGTTACCGCAACCATGAAAAGCTTCTCAAAAGCAAACGTCAAATTTAAGTGAAACATTTTCCAGATAAATGTGACCCTGGATCACAAAACCAGTCATAAGTAGCATGGGTATATTTGTAGCAGTAGCCAACAATACATTGTGAGGGTCAAAATTATCGTTTTTTCTTTTATGCCAAAAATCATTAGGATATTAAGTGAAGATCATGTTACATGAAGATATTGTATAAATTGCCTACCATAAATATTAGGTGTGGGAATCTTCAGGCACTTCATGACCCGATTCCGAGTCACGATCCAATTCCAAAACGATTCTTGAACTACATTTTTTTCCCCAATTAATGTTTCTGCTGTGCAAATACATCTTTACAACCTTACATTTTAACCAAAATTGCAGTTTCTTTGCTTTTTGTTTATAGTTGGAATCTCTGTATGTCAGTACTGTCATCTTAAAAGTAGGGGTGTGAATCTTCACTAGTTTCATGATTCAATTACAATTTTCATTATCAACTCAATATCACTATGCATCACATTGATTTATTTTGTGCAAACTTTATTGTTTTTTTATTATATAAACAGGCTACTTCTTAAAACAATCACTTATTTAAAATAAGTGTTCATAGACAGTGGCAGCTTTAGCAGACTGTATTCACACTAATGCACAGATCTATTTCGATATTTATCAGATGTTTTGTCCTGCTCTGAAAACATAACTGACTGTTTGAACATCAATTTCGTATAAAAGTATTCGAAAATGGAAGTGCATTCAACCGCAGCCACAATTGACCTTCAGGACAACAAACACAAACACAGGGCTGGGCTTTCTGTGTTCGATGTGAAAGCCACTTCTCACAGCGCAAATTCTGTGCAATGAAGCCCACTACATCTCTGGCACGCACTCATGCCACATACGGGGAAAAACAAGCTCAGAATCGATAATTCCGAATATTTAGAATTGTTGAAGAGAGAATCGCAATGCATTGGAGAGTTGATTTATTTATTTATTTTATTTTTATTTTTCCACCCCTAATAAATATAAGAACTTCATTTGGACAACTTTAAAGGTGATTTTCTCAATATTTAGATTTTTTTGCACTGTCAGATTCCAGATTTTCAAATAGTTGTTTCTCAGCCAAATATTGTCCTGTCTTAACAAACCATACAATGAAAAGCTTATTTATTCAGATAATGTATAAGTCTCAATTTAAAAAAAAATGTACCCTTATGACTGGTTTTGTGGTCCAGGGTCACAAATAGTCAGCAAGCAAATATTGCAGACAGTCTTGATTATTAAACCCGAGAGAGGCAGAAAACATGATCACAAACGTGAAGACCTGTGTTGTTGTTTTTTTTTTTTTTTTTTTAAATAACGAGAAGCATTTAACTAAAATGTATTATACAATGAAATGTGTTTTCTACAGCTGGGACACACGGTCCAATAACACCGCAAAGCCCAGTCACTCTGTGGACGCCCACACAGCTGAAGTCAACTGCCTGTCCTTCAACCCTTACAGCGAGTTCATTCTGGCCACTGGCTCTGCAGACAAGGTCTGTACATGCTGTGAAGTGCATGAGTTTTGAAAAGTTTTGATTTGAAGATCCATGCAGAAAAGATCCCCTAAAGCCCAAAGTATACTTCAGTTTTGACACTTACTGGTTTGTTTCTGGCTGTAGACTGTTGCATTGTGGGATCTGCGTAACCTGAAGCTGAAGCTTCACTCTTTTGAGTCACACAAGGATGAAATCTTCCAGGTAACACTAAGATTCTGTCACAAAGTAACAATATTCAATCCATGAAGAATGTAAATCGAATATTGCAATAATACTGATGCCCTTGACAGGTCCAGTGGTCTCCCCATAACGAGACCATTCTGGCCTCCAGTGGCACGGATAGACGCCTCAATGTTTGGGATCTGAGGTATGGGATTATTACTCTCTCTTGTCTGTTTAGTTGATTTGAGGACATTCCTGAAAATGGACTTTTTCCTTTCTTAATGCACAGTCATAATGTTATTGTGATCTATTGATCAGGCTAACTGTGTTTAGATCCACAGATGCCTTAAATATATATTGATTGCATTGTTACATGTATGTCCTGTAGTAAAATCGGAGAAGAGCAGTCAGCAGAGGATGCAGAGGATGGGCCACCGGAGCTGCTGGTGAGTAAAGAAGAACTTCCTGAAAATATTTAATCTGTAATTAGAGCTAAAACAAGTAAGGCTGTAATAACAGAATAGAGTATACTAGGATGATTACTTGAATTTTGTTTGTTTTGGCAGTTCATTCATGGTGGCCACACAGCGAAGATCTCTGATTTCTCCTGGAACCCAAATGAACCTTGGGTAATCTGTTCTGTGTCAGAGGACAACATTATGCAAGTATGGCAGATGGTAAGTGCAGCAAAACTAATGAGAGTCACTAACAGAGTGATTTGATTTGTACTTTTCAATTGAATTTGTATTCATGAATTTTGTATTAACTAAACTTCTCTTGTGTAGGCTGAGAACATCTACAATGATGAAGAGCCGGACACCCCTGCGTCAGAGCTGGAGGGGCAGGCGTCATAACCGATCTCATTAAAAATCTACAACCCTTTCACGGCTTCTTACTCCTCAGCTTTTGCTTTGCAGTATTATTCAGTAAAATCCATCTTCTCACTTACCGCTCCATACATACCAGCTACTTTATCCATCACAGGGTCTTTCTGTAGACACTTTTCTAAAAGGTTCACCCCCTCATCCATTACAGTAGGGAAGTTTGGCCTCGGATGGTTTGGAGAAAGACCGCACCACTTGTTCGATCACTTCTGAGAAGTTACGGCCTGGTGTGGCTCATCACCGTTTTAGTTTTTTTTGTGCATAAACCTGGTATCAATTTGCAATAAATCTTTTGTAATAACTTTTAAAATGATTTTGTATTCCTAAATTGTTGATAACTCTCTGTACTTCAGTTGTGAAAATAAAGTACAGATCAACTGTTATTTTTTTTTTTCTGTTTCTCTTGACATTGTAAAGTCCACAGTACTACTTGTTAGTGATGTACCAAAAAAAAAAAAAACCATGGTGTTTTTGTATTAAAACCATAGTAAGCACAAAAGAAACCATGGTTTTACTATAGGATTTGGAGTACAACCATGGTAACTACAAAATTAACTGTGGTTTTACTACAAAAACCATGGTTTTACAATAGGATTTGGAGTAAACCAACGTAACTACAAAATTAACTATGGTTTTACCACAGAATTTGCAGTAAAAGTAAGGTAATTACGAAAAGTACTATGGTTTTATGATGTTTTTTGTATTAAAACGATAGTAACCACAGACTTAACCATGTTTTAACTGTCATTTTTGTAGTAAAACCATAGTAACCACAAAATTAACCATGGTTTTATCGTAGAATTTGTAGTAAAACCAAGGCAACTACAAAATTAACTGTGGTTTTACTACAAGAACCATAGTTTATGTATGTTTTTGTAGTAAAATCACAGAAACTACAAAATTAACCATGGTTTTACCATAGAATTTGCAGTAAATCCAAGGTAACTACAAAATTAACCATGATTTTACCATAGAATGTGCCGTAAAAGCAAGGTAACTACAAAATTACCTATGGTTTACTGTTTTTTGTAGTAAAACCATAGTAACCACAAATTAACCATGGTTTTACTATAGGATTTGGAGTAAAACTATGGTAACTACAAAATTAACTGGTTTTACTACAAGAAGCATGGTTTAAGTATCTTTTTGTAGTAAAATCACAGTAACCACAACATTAACCATGGTTTAACCATAGAATTTGTAGTAAAGCCATAGTAACCACAAAATTAACCACGGTTTTACCATAGAATTTGCAGTAAATCCAAGGTAACTACAAAATTAACCATGGTTTAACTATAGTTTTTGTAGTAAAGCCATAGTAACCACAAAATTAACCATGGTTTTACTATAGGATTTGGAGTAAAACCATGGTAACTACAAAATTAACTATGGTATACTATGGTTTTTGTATTAAAACCACAGTGACCACAGAATTAATCTTGGTTTAATTATTGTTTTTGTATTAAAACCATAGCAACCACAAAATTAACCAAGGTTTTACTATAGGATCTGGAGTAAAACCATGGTAACTAAAAAATTAACCATGGTTTTACTACAAGAATCATGGTTTAACTATGTTTTTGTAGTAAAATCACAGTAACCACAAAATTAACCCTGGTTTAACTATAGCATTTGCAGCAAATCCAAGGTAACTAAAAAATGAACTATAGTTTTACCATGTTTTTGAATTAAAACCATAGTAACCACAGAATTAACCATGGTTTTACTGTAGGATTTGGAGTAAAACCATAGTAACAACAAAAACCACACATCTACAGCTTAACCATTTTCTAGTAAATCCATAAAACACAGAATTAAATATGGTTGTACTATAATATGTGTGCTGACACTTTTATACCCTGGAAGAAATAATTAACCATTATTTGGAAGAAAATAATTATTAAAAAAAAGCTTTTATTTTCCCTGTATATATTGTCAACTAGTTATTATAAGCTCAGCAGTAAGATATTGTTTATACCCCTCTTTTTTGGGAGGCTCATGCATTGTTAATTTTTGAAAACTAATAATTATCTACAACATAGCATCCACACAGCTGACACGTTTGCCTGTTTATTCACGTTGTTGTCATTTGCCAAAATTTCGGTGCGGCGCTACTTTTTGTATCTAGACGTGAAGACGCAATGAAACAAGATACGACACAGTAAGGAAAATTCTACAAAATGTTTTATTGAAAAGCAAGACAGAACTACAAGAGCGTTGTACAATCTCAGAGGGGTCATGGGCTGAGCTGGGGGAGAAAGAAAAGCTCTATTGAGCATCTTTCACAGTACGTCTTACCTAAAGAGGTAGATTTCTTGCATAACCTGAGAATCAAACCGGGGCATTGACCGAAAAGAAAAGAAAAAAAAGCAGTAGTGATACAAACGACAGTACCAACAACTCCACAAATTTAGAATGAACATGACCCCAATTACAGATGTGTTTGTCAAAATAAAAGCTTCTGGAGACAAAATATTTGACAGTGAGGTGAAATGCAAATCAAGTGCTGAGATGTAATAAAAGTCAAAATTGTTATCCAAAATCAGTTTTTTGTTTTTTTAGGGAAGCAAAAAAGAGAAGCTGGTGAAGATCTACCTTTCCATTCTGTTGAGCTTTACAGTTTGGCAAATTGAAACACATTCAGCCCGTGTTTTCTACTGAACAGCACAGGCTTGTCCTTCTACACTTATGTCACTTTGCCATCCATCCATTACATGATTTGTGATTTGTCTTATTAGAAATAGATGATCATGTTCAGTGCACGTTGAATGAAAACGCTGGATGTGTTTAGCGTTGAGGAATGTACTGGCCCGCGTCAGAGGTTCAGATCAGGACATGAACAGAGCCAGATGTTGTAATGGACCTGAGGAGGCAAGTGTTTCTAGACCCTGTGTCCACAGCGTGATCATAACCAGATCGTTTGTTTAGACATGGAATTGGCAACTTCTACATTCATCAGTTTAGTTCTCGACATAGTTTCACATTAGCAGTATCAACAATGTTTGCAGCTCTTCAGAACATGTTAGCATTGAATTACAAACATTTTTATTCTTGTTCATAAAGTCCAAAAAAAAGGAGAGAAATCACATTCAGCATATCCAGTATTAAATACGTCAAGGCCCCTTTTTAAATGACAGAATTTTTAGTCAGTTACGTCCAGTTAAAGAGTGAAAATAACGCCAAAAATTGTCATGTTGCTCCAAACCTGTATGACATAAAATACGGTATTTTTTTAAAATATGACTATGAAAACCAGTGGGGTCCAATGTGGTTTTTAACCACACTAGCTTTTATATAACAGTAGAAATAATCTTGGCGATATTTTCTTTTGTGCTCCACATACAGGTTTGGAGTAAATTATAGGTTTGGGTGAGTAACTTACGCAATTACACACAAACTCAATTAAACCAATAGCTGTCATCTGACTAATTAACAGCAGCATCAGGATAATAAAACAAATCAAACGAAGGAGATTCTCACCTAATATGACCCTTTCATGTCAAATATTAAGGAAAGTTTTAGTAAATTAGCAAAAAAGAAATTCAGCAAAGAGGTTTTCTTAATTAATGACAGTGAATTATATGATTTTGGTAAAAAAGTAGCTTGATTTTACAGTTTGATCAGGTTCAGTCACCTAATCCAATGGTTGACTGGCTTGTGGTGGTTTTGAAACCCTGGGCCAACAACAACAACTACCCTGTTTCCTAAATTAAATTAATTAATTTTAATGAAATAAATGCATGAATGTGAGTTTTTTCTGCTGGTAAGAATGCTTTCTCTTCATCTGTCATGCAACAAAAAAGTCCCTCCTGTAGAAAGTTGTTAAAAGAGAAGTTCACGTCCAAAACGAAGATTCACATACAATGTACTCACCCCCTTGTCATCCAAGATGTTCATGTCTTTCTTCAGTCGTAAAGAAATTATGTTTTTGGAGGAAAACATTTCGGCATTTTTCTTCATATAATGGACTGGTAAGGTGCCCCGAGTTGATCTTCCAAAATGCAGTTTTGTAAACGATCCCAGCCAAGAAAGAAGGGTCTAATCTAGTGAAACGATTGATTATTTTCATAAAAATAATACAATTTATGTACTTCTTAATGTCAAAGGCTCATCTTGTCTTACTCTGCCTGGACTGTTTTTTCCCAGTTTATGACAGTTAGGGTATGTCGAAAAACTCCCATCTCATGTTCTTCCTCAACTTCAAAATCGCCCTATATTGCCGTTTTACATTTTAGGTTAAGGTGTTTGATCTTCTTTGCATGTTCACTTTCCAAAGACTGGGTCGGTACTTCTGCAGTGATGTACGATGACTTTGAAATGATTTTTGAAGTTGAGGGAGAAAATACGATTGGAGTTTTTCCACATTCCCTAACTGTCTTGAGCCAGAATACACAGAGTTCAACGAGAGCAAGGCAAGACGAGTGTTTCAGAAAAAAAACAACAACAAAAAAAAAAGAAGGATTTAAACTGTATTTTTAAAAAGAAAATAACCAATCGTTTCTTCCTTGGCTGGGATCATTTACAACCGCATTTGGGATCGTTTGAAGCCGCATTTAAACTGCATTTTGGAAGTTCAAAATCGGGGCACCATATCAGTCCATTATAGGAAGAAAAATGCTGAAATGTTTTCCTCAAAAAACTTTTTCTTTACGACTGAACGAAGAAAGACACAAACATCTTGGATCACAATAGGGTGAGCACATTATATGTGAATCTTTGTTTTGGAAGTGCCTTTAAACTTCAGCGGAGTGAGACTGTTTGACCCTGTCTTAGTATTTCACATCATTGATGGAGATGTAGCAGCCTTTTTAAAGTCAAACTAGCCCTTAATCAGATCCCCATTTTAAAAACCAGTCACAGGCAGCAAGGAGAGTCTTGACTGTTTTCTTATTTCCAAGACATTTAAAGTCCTTTTTAATCAAAGCAACAGAAGTCCGGCTTGGCTCAGACTCAAAGTGCCAATGAGTAGTTGAGTGTATTAATGCATCTCCTCTGTTATAAATGCCCTGTCTCAAGGTTATCAAGGTTAGCTGGACTGGCTTGCTGACTATTAACGGTTAATTTAAAATAGCAGTATTAAACATCATATGCATCCAAAATGATTTATTCAGATTTTAGAGGTCAGAGCGAAGAGCTACATTTTATTAAAGAGAAACAAAACCTTGCAAGCACAGCTCAGCTGAGCAGAGAATGGGGGGAAAACATACGAAACAAAGCTGCATGGTGGCCCGTTTCGGACCACATGACCATTTCCTACGAAAATACAATGTGATAGAAAACAGGGAGTAAAAAGTGCTTTCCACAAAGCGGATTACCAACGTATAGAGCAGTTAGCGTCTTCACTAATGTCCTGCTTTTTCCTCACAATTTTTTCTGATAATTGTTAGACAAAAATATATACCTCCACAAAAAAAAAGAAAAAAAAAAAAAGAAAGGCCACTAGAAGGCCAGGCTCAGTCGTCAATGAGTTGTCTGGATGATGTGGTGCCCGCTTCCTCAGGCTGAAGCCCGAGTTTCTCTGTTTCAGGCACCAAACCCTCCATCTCTCCCTCTACTTCTCTCTCCATCTCTGGGTTGAGCCCCTGCGGCTGAGGGTCAGGAGGCCCCGTACCTTCTTCCTCAGGATCTTTCGCTGGGCCCTGAAGGTCCTGGAGTTTCTGGTTCAGGTCGTTGCGTTCTCTCTGCAGGGCCCTGCAAAGCTTCTCCAGACGCTCCAGTTTCCCTTGGAGGGCTTTGTAATTCTTGTCTCGCACCGTTTTCTACGAGACAAACAACAGAACAGAAACAGATTCTGAAATATTCAAAATGGTCAGAATAAAAATAAAATGACAGTAAAGACATTTATGATGTCACATAATATTTATTTTTTAATAAATGCTGTTCTTTTGAACTTTCTATTCAAACAATTCTGAACACAGATAATCAGAAATGTTTCTTGAGCAGCAAATCAGCATATTAAAATGATTTCTGAAGGATCATGTGTAACGATGCTGAAAATTCAGCTTTGCGTCACAGGAATAAAATACATTAAATTTCTTTTAAATTGTAATAATATCTCACTATTTCACTGTTTTTACTAGAGGTCGACCGATATTGGATTTTACCGATACTGATAACTAGGTTGAACCACACTGGCCCAAAACGATCAGTAAATGTTTAAATTACACTTTAAAAAGGAACAGTACTGCTATTTTACAGCTTTTATCAATCTTAATATTACAAATGGACTATTGTAAAGTGTTTCTATTACATCAACAGTTAAGCTAAAGATGGCCATCTTTAAATATCTACACAAAGGCCAAAGTATTAAAATTACATACATATGGATATTGTATACTTTCACAATTTAATTGCTTCTATTCTAGAAAATTTGTGGTTATCTAATCAAAATATCAAAATGGGTTGCCTTTTAGGCAAAAAAAAAGACTGGCAGAACAAAAATAAGAACAAAGATACACATTACAAATAAACAGAATACAAATAAAACAAACAGTGCTTTATTTTTCAGGTACAGTAGGTGTATTTAGCAGTAGTATTTAAGAAGTTTAATTAACTAATATAAAAAGTGAAACATGTTATACTTATACACTATATACATCAGTTGTATATCGATTCTTATTAAAGCAACTGTATTAAAGTTCTTCAGTCAAGAACAGTGAGTGATTTGTGTTTTAGTGTTTTAGTGTTTTATTAACATTAAATAGTTCACCCAAACATGAAAATTCTGTCATAGTGTTTTATTTTTATACCATCAGGTGTCAGAACTGCAGCTGATAGACTATCACGATACTTCTCCAAAAGCAGATTGTGGAGACATTTTTATCGTGCACGATCAAAAATTGTCATACCGCACACCCCTAGTTATAGTGACAATTAAAATATAAAATGGTAAAACCAAACGTGGGGAATTTTAGCATAATTCATCATCAAACCGGTAATAGTTACATCCCTAGCTTGCACTGGGTGTATTTTCAATCTGCACAATTTGAAGGATAATGGAAACACAGCTACTGTTGTGAATGTTTCTTCACTTTTATGTAAATCTACATTGCTCTACAACATAGATTACTTCCAGCTGTACCTTGAATTTAGAAAATACCGTATGCTTTAAAAACACAACAGCTCTGTTACTCCTCTCACCTCTTCGGCCATCTGCAGTAGAGTCTGGTTATTGGTCTCCCATTTGGTTCTCCAAAGCGTGGTCTCCTTCTCAAGCTTCTTGATCTTCTTTGTCATCTGATTAGTGTTAGAAAACAAAAATGGGTCATAAAAAAAAGCCTTTCCATATAGAAAACTAAACAGCCATTTATTTGTCAGTCATTTGTATGTGCCAAACTTCCTGCTACCAGGTGGTGGCGCTATGACTTTAACTGGATATTGGCATGCAGATGTGTTCAGGCCAGCACTTGTATCAAACATTAAGGTTGGTGCAGACTGAACCTGGTATATAACTCAGACATTGTATGGCTGAGTTACAACTACTTCTATTCCCATGGCGAAACATCAAACTTTGTCAGGCTGCCACAGATACGCCCTTCAATGAAAACTCAAGATTTTTGCATTTTAACATAGCAAAAGCCTTTAGATTAGACTGACCAAATATAATGTTTATGTCATTAAATCTCTATGAGGAGTTTAGTTAGTGTGTAAAACATGCCACTTCCTGTTCCATCAAGTGGCACTATGGCTATAACTGAATATGGTCACGGGCATGTGTTCAGGACTCTTATCAAACATGTGAATTTTGGTCCAGATAGGACATTGTATGCCTGAATTATAACAACTTCTTGTTTCATGGCGTAACATTGAAGTTTGTAAAGGCTGTCACGGACACAACCTTCAGCGAAACCTCAAGATCTTTGCAATTTAATGTTACAAAGGGCTTTAGATTACACTGCCAATTTGGTGTTGATCTGTTTAAATCTCTAGGAGGAGTTTGTTTAAATACAACAACAAGAAAATGCCAAAAACGACACAAAACTTGCTGAGAACATTCAAAATAACAAACTTCCTGTTGGGTTTTGGACTTCATACCAAGAGACTTTTTTGTAAGTATTAGTGAGTTACATGTGTCTACCGAATTTCATACATGTATGTGAAACACAGCTCGAGGGGCACTTCATTGAAATTTTATAGGTGGCTCTATCGAGCACTTCTGATGTACGTTTTCACCATTTTGGCGTGTGTAAAGTTTCATGAGTTTGAGCATGTTTAGGCCCCCAAAAATGAGATTCATTTTGGAGAAGAAGAATCTGAGCAATTCCGATAGGATCCTAAGTGCTCAGGCCCTAATAATAAAGAAAACTAAAGCCAATTGTTTTAAATTCTGAAAGTGAATTTAGGCATTAACACATAGTATGAAATATGCATGTAAATTGAGATTATAATTAAAAGTTGTAATAATTTATGTTTTTACAGTTTATTGTTAAGTGGCTATTAGATGACTGAAATTACTGTTTACAACACTGATAAGAAGAAATGTTTCTTGATCAACAAAATCGGCATATTAAAATGATTCCTGAAGGATTGTGACACTGCAGGCTGGAACTGTAACAATATTTCCCAATATTACTATACTTTTGATCAAGTAAATGCAACCTTTGTGAGCATGAGACCTCTGTTGAAAACACTTCCCACACACTCACTTTCTCCATCTCTTGTCGGAAGGTGGTGAAGACCTCGTTGCTCTTGGCGAGGGTGGTCTGAAACTCCTCAAACTTGTCCATATACAGAGTGAGCTGCTGCTTTAACTGATGCTCCTGCTCCTTCATCAGCTCACATTTATGTCTGGACTCAGTCGCATCCTTAAGAAGCTAAACAGAGAACACAGATCAACTTTTCCTGCATCTCCAAGAGTGTTTAGTCACATGACATTTACAGCTCAGCTGATTGGCTCAAATCAACCTGGCTGCAGAACTGAATAAGCAAAGATCACATACTTCAGAAGGTCTCACACCAGCAAGCAACATCCATTGTGATAAATGGGAATGAGAATGCATAGCTTAATCAACATAATAAAGATCTCCTTGGTTGCAGGTGTCAATCCGATATCCAAGGATACTCACAAACTCTCTTTCTCTTTGCTGTTTCTCCTCCACCTCTCGCATCAGCTCTGCCGTCCTCTGGAGTTTTGCATCCACCAGCTGCTGTTGCAGTTCCTTGTGTTTGAACACCTTGTCGATGTGCTGGGTAAAGATAAATGCCATGTTGACAGTATTCTTCAAAAGAGCAATCAGTTGGAAAATTGCAACAATTCCATATCAACCTTATTTTTGAAGGGATAGTTGACCCAAAAATAAAAATTCTGTCATTACTTACTCACCCTTGTGTCGTTCCAAACCTATAAGACCTTCATTCATCTTCGGAACACAAATTAAGATACTTTGACAAAATCTGAGAGCTTTCTGACTCTGCATAGACAGCAACGCAACTGACACGTTCAAGGCCCAGAAAGGTAGTAGGGACATTGTTAAAATTACAGTTGAACCACTGACGCCACACTATTTGACCTTAACGGTGTTCTAGGCCTTGAACAAAGATCTTATGGTTTGGAACAACATGAGGGTGAGTAATTAAAGAATGAATTTTTATTTGTGGGTCAACCATCCCTTTAACTTGCAGGCAATTTTAACTTGAATGTGATGTTTGCATTTTGGACAGACGTTGCCTCACCTCCTCCCGCAGCTCGTACTGCTCGATGAGCTTTTTGAGCTTCTCGGCCAGCTCCATGTTCTCCTGCCGCAGCTTGCTGTTGTGTGAGTTGTGCTGCTCCATCTGAGCCTCAATCTCGTTGAGTGTCATCTGGAAGTGCAGCGTCGCCTCCTTGCGCCGGTCCTCATACTCCCTGAACCTCAGAGCGTTCTCCTCCTGCCATTACAATGGTTATCTGGTTAAAAAGGCCAATATGAATCTTTAAATCAAATTCTGGATGTGCACGAGTTCTAGCGGCTTCACCTTCAGGGTCTTGTTATGGCGCTGAAGTTCCCTGCAAAGACTCTCCAGTTTGCTGCGTGCCAGGACGGCCTTGCTGTGCTCGCTCTGCAGGTGGATCTTCTCTTTCAGCACCTGGTTCTGCTTCTTTTGCAACACCTTCACCTGCTTCTGCATGCTGCGACTCTCCTCCAGCTGTCCCAGGAGGAATGACATTAGTATTTCATGATGCACCAAAATTTCAGCAAATGAAATCACTTGGCCGAAATAATAATAAAAATAATTTTTGGTTTCGGGGGGCTAAATCTTAAACCAAAACTAGGGCTGCACGATAATGGTTAAACAGTTAATCAAGATTATTTTTATATCTCATCAGAATTACTGCACTTTCACATAAGCACAAATCAAAAGAACTTCAACTCTCATGGTCAGTCACAGAAAACTCGTTGTATTACACTTTTATTTGAGCAGAATCTCAACAGACATTGCTAAACTCCAACTTATATGTTTTCTGGTGTTTTCAGTTCAGCAACATGTTGCCAGGTTGGGAAGATTAAGTAAACTTTGTAGAAAAAGTATCAATTTATAAAAAGTTTTTTTTTAAACTGTTGTTTAACTCTTGAAATCTGGCAACCGCAGCCAAGAAATTGGAAGCTTTGCTACAAACGCAAGTTAATGCATATGCCAAATTATAATAAAATGTTTTCTGGATAAACAGCAAGTAAATATCACAAATGATTATGCCACATAGTTATAGACATATTATACATAGTTAAATTTCATATTTACACAAAATTCTATATTAATTACCAAAACATTACTTTGGGTTTTCAGCTAAATCAAAACGTTGATCTTGCTTTTGGGTTAAGAAATAAATTATCAGTAGTATTTTATACCATTGGTTGTATAACTCTTTGTATGGAAAAAGAGTAGTGTTTTACACAAAAAAATAAATCATACAAATTTGGATTGTATTTTTTTTTTTTTTTTTTAGAATATTCTGTATTAAGCTGTATCTAGCCACAAATACATACCAGGTCTGCATATTTCTTACAAAGGGCAGCGAGTTTTTCTTCTGGGGTGGCTAAGGTATGAAGCGCCTGCATCAGCAACAAAACCTCTTTACCTACGACAACAAAAGAAGAAATGTTGTTGGCAAACAAGTCACCCTATCACAACTTGGGGAAAAACACACACACACACACACACACACACACATTTCTTCTTAAATAAAGTTTTATAGTTCACCCAGAAATGAGTTTACCCTCATGTTGTTCCAAACCTGTATTTCTTCTTTCTGTGGAACACAAAAGAAGATATTTTTAAGAATGTGTGTTGTTCTCCACTGATTTCCAAAGCATGGAAAAAATACTGTGGAAGTCAAAGTGGACCAGAAACTCTTTGGTTACACACATTCTCCAAAATATCTTCTTTTGTGTTCAGCAGAAGAAAGAAACTCAAACAGGTTTAGAACAAGTTGGTGAGTCAATGAGGCCTTTTCAGTCAATGGTGAGTCAATGATGATTTACCTTTTTTTTGGGTGAACTATCCCTTTTTATTTCTTATACTGAAGTGCGAACACTAACCAAACGCTTTCTGGTCCTTGGTTTTAGGGTCCAGCTCCCCATCGAGGGGATCGGGGTTACTATCCTCTCTTCCGGGCGTCTCGCCTCTTTCCTCCTCACTGCTCACCAACCCAGTGAAATCCTCCACGTTATCCTGGGATGGCGTTTCCACATCCGGAGGTGAACTGCTCCCTTCAACGAGTCCTCTGGCTTCCAGACCACAGACCCCAATGATTTCCTCCATGACTTCAGTGCGCTGATGGTGTACACACAAAAGAAGGTGTTTAGGTTATCCAAGCTGAGATTGTGTAGTTTTGATAATGACATTAAACACTGACTAACTGCATATACGTGACATATATTGTATCCAGCACAAAGATACCTGCACTGTTCCTGGATATTTACATTAAACACAGCCAAGTGTAAAAATAAACTCACTATATACAGGAAGAGAGAGACGAGCACGTGTTGCAGACACACGCGAAAGACAGGCTGTGTCTCAAATCCCAGTGACCTCCCTACCTAAAATGCTGCCTAGACATGAAGCTCTCCAAGTTTAGAGCCACAACCAGAGTTACTTTAAAACCAGAATAAGCAAAATAAGTGAGAAGGAACGGGTTAAGACTTGAACAAATCAGACCGCCGAGGCATTTATTCAAAGCACGTGTCAACTCATAATCTGTGCAAAAGAAAATGCGTCAGCACTGACCAATATCAGTTTACGCTACGAACTTATGAATATGAAAAAAATTAAACATTTATTTAAACACACTTAGTTTTCCTGACATATATTTGACGTATATTAATTTCAATGTTTAATTATATGGCAACCCAAACCCACAACGAGCTTCATCAGCTTCACGGGGTTATAAGTTTAAGTTTAACCCCACAGTTCAGATAAAATATCAAGACCAAAAATCAACTTGCTGTGAAATCTGTAAAGTGATAAACCTGTAAACCTCAGGCTAACTCGCTAACTCCACATTCACCCTGTTCAACACACACGCGTGTGTATTTAACACTTATGTTATCTTAACTCAGTTTCAAAACTGAGATCCTCACCGTCTCGTTTGAAATAAAACACGTCGCGGTTGTAGATCACAATGTTTAGCCTTGATATTTGGATAACGTGAGTTGAAAGTGCTCTCGTAAGTTGGTTAGCGGGCTAAAGCTACTTCCTTCGTAAATAACACGCATTTATGGCGACAGGTTCCCTTCGTTGGTGTACAGCGAGTCTTTCGTGGCGTTAGACATGTTAATGATGGTATATTTTAAATAAACGTTCAACAGTGTGCAGGTTGAGGTACAGTACCTGTGTGTTTTCGGTGTTTTTGTGCCTGGCGTCTGAGCGCGTCGCCATGTTGTGACGAAACACCGAGAAGTGAAAATAGAGGCAAGACTGGATGAACACCAATAAAACTCAGGTCAAACATATGTAGTATATATTCAAGTGCTTATTTTTAAATCTACACATTTATTATTAATGCTATTAATTGAGTTGCCATTTTATTTTGACATACTTTACGATTAAATCGTACACCTAGGCTCACATACGACACATAACTCTTCAGGTAAATCATTTTATTTTACACTACCAGTTAATTAAAGCAAGCCTGCATTTTTATATCCAAAGTACAACAAAAACAGTACAATTTAGAAAAAAAAATACTATTAAAAAACAGATTTCTGTTTGAATATATTTTAAAATGTAATTTATTCCTGTGGTTTCAAAGCTATTTTTATTTTATTTTTTTAGCATCATTACTCCAGTCACATGATCCTTCAGAAATCATTATATTCTGGTATTCTGGTTTGTTGCTCAAAAAACATTTATTATTATTATTATTATGTTAAAAAAGTTTAATTTAGAACTACAGTATTAATTTCTATAATTTCTCAAGGACCAGATAATTTTTTATTACGTCCTGACACAGAAAACCATGGAATTCAATAGGGTGTCCTAACTTTTTCACATGACTGTATATATATATATACACTACCGTTCAAAAGTTTGGGGTCAGTAAGACTTGTAATAGTCTTTAAAGACGTCTCTTATGCTCATCAAGGCTGCATTTATTTGATTAAAAATACAGAAAAAAAAACAGTAATATTGCAAAATGTTTTTACAATATAAAATAATATTTTTTTATTTTAACATACTTTAAAATAGAATTTATTCCTGTGATGAAAAGCTGAATTTTTATCAGCTGTTACTCCAGTCTTAAGTGTAACATGATCCTTCAGAAATCATTCTAATATGCGGATTTATTATTAGAATGATCAATGATGGATAATATTAACAGTTGTGCTGCCAAATATTTTTTGGAACCTGTGATTTTTTTTTTTTCAGGATTCTTTCATGAATAACAAGTTTAAAAAATACAGTGTTTATTCAAAATATAAATATTTTATAACAATGTAAATTATTTATTATTAACTTTTAATAAACTTTTAATTATTAACTTAATACATCCTTGGTGAATAAAAATATTAATTTCTTAAAAAAAAAAAAAAAAGAAACAATAAAAATGTACTGACCCCAAACTTTTGAACGGTAGTGTATATATATATATACAAAAATATATAATGTTACAAAAGCTTTTTATTTCAGATAAACACTGATCTGTGGATCTTTCTAATTATCAAAGAATACAGAAAAAATGTACTCAACTGTTTAAAATATTGACAATAATAATAATAATAATAATAATTATTATTATTATTATTATTATTATTATTATTATAAACATTTCTTGAACAGCAAATCAGCATATTTGAATGATTTCTGAAGCTTCATGTGACACTGTAGACTGAAGTAATTTATTCAAAGGAATAAATTGCATTTTAAAATATATTGAAATAGAAAGCAGTTATTTAAAATAGTAAAAAATATTTCACAATATTACTACTTTTGCTGTATTTTGGATCAAATAAATGCAGGCTTGGTGAGCAGAAGAGAAAAACGTAAAAAAAAAAAAAATCTTCCTGTTCAAAAACTTTTGAGTGGTAGTGTATAATGTGTATATACATATATATTGGTTAATAAATAAACAAATAAATACAAAATACAAAAAACAGCATTAGATTTATTTCAAACCCTGCACCAAGCTTTTTAAAATTAAATACAATTTTGTGTTTGAATTTTATATTAGCTGTTTATCATTTTAATCATGTTTCAGTTCTGTTTTGTAGTTGTGTATAGTATAAATATACATCACAGTATGTAGTATTTATATCTGTCCCCGTGAAGCGTTTATGGGGACACTAGACACTTCGGAGCCCAAGAGCTTTCAGGAAGCGAGAAGTGATCCAGACTATTCAGACCTGAATACAGGGAAGTATATAGCAAACATCTGATCCAAACGCAGGAAATTGCTTTAAATTCTTTTGATCTGGGCATCAGACTTTAAAGGGGCACTAGTGATGAGAAATCCCTCTTTGCTTTCAAGAAAAATGATTTTCTCCTGAATTTATATGCTGTAGTAGACGCCTCTGCCTTACAATGCTGGGAAGAAGGAAGCAACACTTCATATTTCCTGGCAATATTTATGGTGGGAGTGTAGACTTGTTTTACATACACATTGTTACTTTGTTAAATCCAGTAACAGATGTTTTTCTCTATTTGAAATCTATAAAGCAGTAGCTATTTGTACTTTCACTCAACAGCAACACCCAACTGCTTACAAACAGATATTTATGGATATTTTTCATACTGCATAATAACAGCAAAATGGAATTTGAATGGAAAATTATTGTTAGCATTTTTATTTTAATTTGTTACTGTGCTGTCAAACGATTAATCACAATTAATCGCATTCAAAAAAGTTTTTGTTTACATAATGTGTGTGTACTGTGTATATTATATATAAGATATTAGGTAAAGATATTTGGTAAATTTCCTACTGTAAATATATCAAAACTTAATTTCTGATTAGTAATATGCAATGCTAAGAATTTCATTTGTACAACTTTAAAGCAGATTTTCTCAATATTTAAATATTTTTTTACACCCTTAGATTCCACATGTTCAAATAATTGTAATATTGTCCAATATATGTTTATGGCCATATATTTTTGACTTTTTTATTTAACTTCATAATACCAATTTCTTCACTTTCAGTTGTAATGAGAAAAAAATAGGGGTGACAAATGTGGTTCAGGGTGTAAACACAGTTCCCGAACAGTTATAGAAACGTTACAATTTCAGTATTACTTTATTTAAATAAAACTATATTAAGTTACGTCTTCTAATATTAAACTGCATTACCGCATTTAGACTGAGTCAACAGGTAACCAAGTTGCGACTTCACCTATTGTGCGTTGCTGGCTGCACTTCTCCAGCGCGGCCTGCAGGAGGCGGCGTCATACTTAGATCAGTCCGAGTCTGTCTGTGAAGCGGAAAAGAAGAACAAGGGAAAAACAAATGGCGCGCTGCTGGAGTTGCAGGAGTTGTCATTTGGTTTAGATGTAATTTTGGTGCATTTTATGTCGTTGTGTTTTTCTGAAACATAGCCGTTCAATATGAATTATTTCTTCGAGCTTTATTAAGGGATTGTGCTTGTCTTCGGGGTTCGAGTTAAGAGTGGGTGACTTTTATAGCAGTACTTATAGTAGTGTGAGCAGTGTGTTTAGGGGGAAAATGCCTCTTATTAAGCTCAGAGGAGTCACTGTGGACTTT